>NW_015161475.1:260018-285614 GCF_001447785.1 Gekko japonicus | reverse complement strand
CATCAGATTTTGAGAGCTGCAAGACATGAACAAATATTACACAAGTGTCTTAATTGAAAAATATGCAAAATTGCTTTCTATTAACAATAAATTAGACTGTGTGAAAGAGCCACATGAGGCTCCCGAAGTACAGTTTGGCCACCTCTGGCTTAGCCCATTATCTGACAAATGGTCCTGGCTGGCCAGAACCAACACTTCTGTAGATCCCTATTGGCTAGAGAGAGAGGCAGGTTAAGATGAAGAAACTATTCATTTAACTGCGCAGACACAGGGCATGTTGAAATCACATAGAGGGGAACACACCTAGAGGGGAACACACATGAGTATGTCGGCCATCTTATAAGCATGTTATCTATGCCTGTAGGTAGTGTATGCACATAGACATAAACACTGCTTTTCAAATGCTTCAATTGTGGCGATAGATGGAGCATATGCACATTCTGATCCTACATGTGTTATAACATGTATTGATTTCAGTACACATCATGTTGTCTGAACAGAACTACAATAATAGATTGAGGTTCAAAGTGTTATGCAAGATTCATTTACTCAGTGACTGCCTGTCTTCCACCAGTAAGCCAGGCAGTGGTAGTTCTTTTCAGATAAAGCAGAAAAAACCTCTTATCATAAAAACGAATATGTTCCTTAACAGGATTTAAAAGCTGCAGTGTATGACAAATCTATGAAAAGTCATACTATACACTGCACAATGCCTTGACCTTCATGGGCATTCACTGAGACTAGAGACGATACACCAGTTCTGCAATAGATTTATAGTTTGGAGGGCGTTGTACTGCCATTTTTAGATGGAGCACTTTTGTTGTTGGAAGATGTCAGTAAGAAAGACCCTGTGAGTACTCTTACAGTGCCACCCTACAGAGAGCTGCACCCTTTTTAATCCCATTGATTTACAATTGACTTTCTCTGTTTAGATCTGGAGTTGCTTTTAGAAAAACAAGTTGTTGTTGCTAGCTATACTCTCCCCCCAATTACATCCAGTTCACAAATTGTGTCCACTCTTGGATTCAGCGGATCTAGCCACATTGAGCCATGCTACTGTAACCTTCGTTGTCCAACTTTCACACCCATATGTAGTAACTGGGAATACGAGTAATGGGGAATTTTTTTTACTGGCCATTGTTAAAATGGAGATTAGATCAGTGGTGACTCCACTGGAACAAACTGACAAGTTTATTCAGATTTGTTCCCCTTTAGAAATCGGCCTCAGATTTGTTCTCCTTTAGGAGATCCTGCAATTTAGTGCAGGCATTAAGATTGGTTTATTTAAGAAAGATATTTCAGTTTTAAATAGGTTTTAATCTGGTGGACATATTATGCATACAGTAAGAATTCACCTTGGGAGGGAAGATCGCATAGTACAGCCTGATCTCATCAGATCTCAGAAGCTAAGCAGGGCTGGTATTTGGATGGGAGACCACCACAGAAGGCTCTGCAAAGGAAGTCAATGGCAAACCATCTGTGTTCTTCACTAGCCTTGCAAGCCCTTTGCTGGGGTCACTGTAAATTGTTTGCAACTTAACGGCACTTAACGTACATACATATGGAGCCACCTTAAGCCACAAGTGAAAGGTAGTATATCAATATTGTTTTTTATGGCTGTTTTTTTACTTGTCTGTTAACATTTTTTTTGTGCTATTTGTTTAATTATTTTATCGTGTTTTATTTAGTGAGTTGCCTCAGGCATGTCTGTCTGTCTGTCTGTCTGTCTGTCTGTCTGTCTGTCTGTCTGTCTGTCTGTCTGTCTGTCTGTCTGTCCATCTCCATTACGGTATGACAAGATTCACTTGAAGAGACAATAGTACTAGGAAATGTTGAAGGCAGTAGAAAAGGAATACCCAGCATGTGATGGATTGACTCAATATAGAAAGCCATTGCCTTTAGTTTGCAAGACCTGTTAATGATACCTTAGAGGTTGTTAATTCATAGGACTGGCATAAATTGAAAATGACTTGGTGGCATATAACACACACAGGTGTGTTGATGATCTACATTCTTCAATCATCCTTACTTTTCACTGCATTGGTAACAGGCCACCTCTACCAGGTACCTGTGTGTGTATGTGTTTGTGTTAAATGCCATCAAGTCACTGGCAACTCATGGTAAACATATGAATCAATGTCCTCCAAGACATCCTATCATTATCAGCCTCGCTCAGGTCTTGCAAACTGAGGGCTATGGTTTCCTTTATTTTGAGTCCATGTCTTGTTGGGTTTTCCTCTTTTCCTGCTGCCTTCCTCTTTTCTTAGCATTATTGTCTTTTCCAGCGACTCTTGTCTTCTCAAGCTACCAGTATTGTGGGCAAACTTGGCTGGTGATACCATTGCTTTTGTAGATCCCCAGGGTCTATACCTGTGTGCAATAACTACGGTGGTGGAGTTTAATTTCCTTCTGCCTAGCAAGCTGCTATAAGTGAAGTTGATTCTTCTCCAGGTCATGGAGGGGCAAGTGAGGAAATTAAATGATTTAGGCATAGTTCAGCAACGTGGCAGAGGAATGATGTAGGGGGGATGGGCTGCCCTGTCCTACGGTCCCATAAAACTTCTAAAGCCTCATCCTGGGGGATGTTACTGTATAATGAAACTACACCTAGAGTGGCAAAAATAACTTCCTCTGTCTGTGATTGCAAATCATTAATGTGGTTAAGGAAATCCATGGAGTCTCTAAGGAGTGAATGGTGTGTACAAAGGGCTTAACGAAGAGGTCCAAGTATTGGGCCAAGGGTTCTAAAATGGACACAAATCGTGAAACTGTAAGTCTACCAGAGACAGGACTGGTGCCTTTGTGAATGTTTGGTAAAAGGTAAAATTGTGGCAACCTTTCTTCTGAATTTAGAAGGTAGTCATGTCTAGTTTTATCAACCTAACCTTTTGCTAGACCTTCCTCTAACATGTCCTGTTTATCTTAATGATCTTTGAAGGGTTTTTTTTGGTTTTTTGTTAATGAGCTGTATTATTCATTTTATAGACTTCAGTGGTATAGTCCTCTCTGCCCCAGACAACCACCGCCCCTCCCTTATCAGCTGGTTTGATGATATTGTCTTTTCTGTGCTCTAATTGTTTTAAGGCTTGATGTTCCATCCTACTCAAATTATGCCAAACTGATAAAGTTTTTTGTTCCAAATTCTGTATTTCCTCTAACACCAATTCCTGAAATGCTTCAAGTCTAGGATTTTTAGTAGCTGGATTGAAGGTAGACTTGTGTTTTAAACTACAAAATGCTGGACTCTGGAAACCTGTTTTCCGTATGATCTGTAAAGAAATCAGCTAGTCTAATCTTTCTGAACATACTCTGCATTTCCACCATGAGTTGAGGTATAGGAACAAAGGACAGGCCTTTACTTAATATTGATAGTTCTAGCTCTGTCAGCTGCACTTTGGAGAGATTGACTATGTGTGGGTTGTCTTGGCCTCTCCTCTTGTATCTTGGTCTGTATTCTTGAGGTGTGAACCTCCTTCCTGACCTTAATTCCCTGTCCTGTCCTAAACAATTGTCGTTCTTTTCAAAATAGAATGCTGGGAGTTGTTCTGGCTAGTACTTTGTCCCAAGGTTGTCTCCAAATGTACACTGCTCTCATACTCAGATCCATACTCATCAGATCCATAGAACACATTAAAGGTCTGATGTTCTATGCATCTCATGATTCTACTTATAGAGACAGCAGTGATGGAATTGACACAGATAAAGACATAGAGATGTTTAAAGAGAAGACAAGGGAGAGTATAAGTGAGAGGGACCTCTCTGAATGTTTGGAAGCTTTGGATAAGGATATTCATAAACACTTATTAGAATTAAAAGATGTCTAACTCCACAAATTTCAGAGAGATGAAGGATTATGAAGGACGAAGGATTATGAATAAGGTAGGGCTAGGGTTAGGGTTAGAATACGGTTTGCGTTGGGGTTAGAATACAATTTGCGTTGGGGTTAGGATTAGGGTTAGGGTTAGTGCGATGGCTAGGGTTAGGGTTAGAATAGGTTTAGGGTTACGGCTAGGGCTAAGGCTACAGTTAGGGTTAGGGCCAGGGCTAGGTATAGGGTTAGGTTTAGGGCTAGAGCTACAGCTAGGGGTAGGGCTAGGGTTTGGGTTAATATAGGGTTAGGGTTAGGGTGGGGCTAGGGTTAGGGATAGGGTTTGGGCTATAGTTAAAGTTAGGGCTGGGGCTTGGGTTACGGTTAGGACACGGTTAGGGTTATGGCTAGGGCTAGGTTTAGAACACGGTTGGGGTTAGTGTTAGGGCTAGGTTTTTGTCTAGAGCTATAGCTAAGGATAAGGTTAGGCTTAGGATTAAGTTTAAGGATAGGGTTAGGGCTAGGGTTAGGCTTAAGGGCAGGGTTAGGGTTTGGGCTAGGGTTAGTTTTAGGGTGAGGCCTAGGGCTACGGCTAGGATTAAAGTTAGGTTTAGGACAAGGTGTTAGGCTTAGGGTTAGGTTTAGTTTAGGGTTAGGGCCAGGGTTAGGGTTAGGGTGAGGGCTAGGGCTAGGGTTAGGGGTAGGGCTATGGTTAGGGTTAGGGCTAGCTCTATGGTTAGGGTTATGGTTTCGATAGGGTTAGGGTTAGGGTTAGGGCTAGTTTTAGGTTTAGGGTTAGGGCTAAGGCTAGTGTTATGGTTAGGGTTAGGGTTGGTGCTAGGGTTAGGGTTATAATAGGGTTAGGGTAAGGATTAGGGTTAGGGTTAGGGCTAGGGTTAGGGTTAGGGCTTGCATTAGGGCGAGGGCTAGGGTTAAAGTTAGGCGTTGGGCTAGGGTTAGGGTTAGGCCTAGGGTGATGGCTAGGTCTAAGGTTAGGGTTAGAACAGGGTTACAGTAAGGTTTAGGGCTAGGGCTAGGGCTAGGGTTAAGGTTAGGGTTAGGGCTAGCTTTAGGGTTAGGGTTAGGGCTAGGGCGATGGCTAGGTTTAGGGTTAGGGTTAGGATTAGGTTTAGGGTTAGAATAGGGTTTGGGTTAGGGCCAGGGCTACGGTTAGGGTTAGGGTTAGAATAGTGTTAGGGTAAGGATTAGGGTTAGGGCTAGGGCTAGGGCTCGGGTTAGGGCTCAGGTTAGAATAGGGTTACGGCTAGGGCTAAGGCTACAGTTTGGGTTTGGGTTAGGGCTCGGGTTAGGGTTAGGATATGGTTGGGGTTAGTGTTAGGGTTAGGGTTAGTGTTAGGGTTAGGGTTTGAGTTAGGGTGGGTCTAGGATTGGGGTTTGGGTTAGGGCTAGGACTAGGGTTAGTGTTAGGGTTAAGGTTAGGATTAGGGCTAGTGTTAGGGCCAGGGCTAGGGTTAAGGTTAGGGTTAGGGCTTAGGATCACGTTAGGGTAAGGGTTAGGGTTGGAGCTAGGGCTAGGGTTAGGGCTAGAGCTACATAGTGTTAGAGCTAAAGTGAGGGTTCGGATTAGGGTGAGGGTTCGGGCTCGGGTTAGGGTTACGGCTACTTTTAGGGTTAGGGTTAGGGCGAGGGTTATGGTGAGAGCTAGGGATAGGGTTAGGATAGGTTTAGGACTAAGGCTAGCGTTAGGGTTGGGGCTAGGGTTAAAGTTAGGGCTGGGGCTTGGGTTACGGTTACGACATGGTTAGGGTTAGGGCTAGGGCTAGGGTTAGGTTTAGGACTAAGGCTAGCGTTAGGGTTGGGGCTAGGGTTAAAGTTAGGGCTGGGGCTTGGGTTACGGTTACGACATGGTTAGGGTTAGGGCTAGGGCTAGGGTTAGGTTTAGGACTAAGGCTAGCGTTAGGGTTGGGGCTAGGGTTAAAGTTAGGGCTGGGGCTTGGGTTACGGTTACGACATGGTTAGGGTTAGGGCTAGGGCTAGGGTTAGGTTTAGGACTAAGGCTAGCGTTAGGGTTGGGGCTAGGGTTAAAGTTAGGGCTGGGGCTTGGGTTACGGTTACGACATGGTTAGGGTTAGGGCTAGGGCTAGGGTTAGGTTTAGGACTAAGGCTAGCGTTAGGGTTGGGGCTAGGGTTAAAGTTAGGGCTGGGGCTTGGGTTACGGTTACGACATGGTTAGGGTTAGGGCTAGGGCTAGGGTTAGGTTTAGGACTAAGGCTAGCGTTAGGGTTGGGGCTAGGGTTAAAGTTAGGGCTGGGGCTTGGGTTACGGTTACGACATGGTTAGGGTTAGGGCTAGGGCTAGGGTTAGGTTTAGGACTAAGGCTAGCGTTAGGGTTGGGGCTAGGGCAATGGCTAGGGTTAGGGTTAGGATAGGGTTAGTGTTACGGCTAGGGCTAAGGCTATTGTTTTGGTTAGGGTTAGGCGTAGGGTTAGAGTTAGGATAGAGTTGGTTTAGGGTTAGGGTTAGTGTTACAGTTGGGCTAGGGTTTGGGTTAGGGCTAGGGTTAGGGCTAGAGCTAGAGCTTGGGGTAGTGCTACGGTTATGGTTATGGTTAGTATAGGATTAGGGTTAGGTTTAGGGGTAGGGCTAGGGTTGGGGTTAGGGTTAAGGCAAGAGCTAGGGATAGGACTAGGGCTAGGGTTAGGGTTAGGGCTAGAGTTAGGGTTATGGTTAGGGCTATTATTAGGGTTAGGGCTAGGGCTAGCACTAGGGTTAGGCTATGGATATGATTAGGGTTAGGGCTAGGGCTAGGGTTAGGGCTAGGTTTAGAGCTTGGGCTAGGGTTTAGGTTAGGGTTAGGGTTAGGGCTAGGGCTATGGTTAGGGTTAGGGTTAGGGTTAGGGCTAGGTCTAGGGCTAGGGCTAGGGTTAGGTTAGGGTTAGGGTTAGGGTTAGGATAGGGTTAGGGTTAGGTTAGGGTTAGGGTTAGGATAGGGTAAGGTTAGGGCTAGGGTTAGGATATGGTTAGAGTTTGGGTTAGGGTTAGTGTTAAGGCTAGGGCTAGGGTTACTGCTATCGCTAGGGCTAGGGTTAGGGTGAGCATGAGGGCAAGGGCTAGTGTTAGTTCTAGCTATAGGGTTAGTGTTATGCTTACGATAGGATTTGCGTTAGGGCTAGGGCTAGGGTTAGGGTTAGGGTGAGAGCTAATGCTTGGGTTAGTGTTAGAGTTTGGTTTAGGTTTAGGGTTAGGGCTAGGTCTAGGGTTAGGGTTAGGGCAAGGGCTATGGTTAGGGTTACATTTAGGGCTAGGGTTAGGGTTAGCATAAGGGTTAGGTTAGGGTTAGGGTTGGGATTAGGGCTAGGGCTAGGGTTAGGTTCAGGGTAAGGCTTAGTGCTAGGGTTAGAGTTAGGGCTACGGTTAGTTTTAGGGTTAGGGCGAGGGTTAGGGTGAGGGCTAGGATTAGGGTGAGGGCTAATTCTAGGTTTAGGTTAGGGTTAGGGCGAAGGCTAGAGTAACGGATAGGTTAGGTTTGGGGTTAGGATTATGGTTACGATAGGATTAGGGTTAGGGCTAGTTCTAGGGTTAGGGCTAGAGCTAGGGTTAGGGTTAGGGTGAGGGTTAGGGCTAGGGTTAGGGTTAGGGAGAGGGCTAGGGTTTGGGTTAGGATTAGGGTTAGCTTTAGGGATAGGGATAGGGTGAGGGCTATGGTTAGGGTTAGGGTTTGGGCTTCGGCTAGAGTTAGGGTTATGGTCATGATAAAGGCTATGAGATCATTACTGAATCAGATCTATATCTTACTCTATGAGTCTGTGTAAAGATGATAAATATCCATGATTTCTTATGTAAAATTATAAACGCAACATGGGTGGGAGCAGTTAAGGGGGGGGAACCTCTTGAGTTTAGGTCGCTCCCTGGTTGTGTGCCCAGACGTCTGTATTGGAACAGTCACCTAGAAAATCCTCGGGCTCTGGGTTCAGTTGGTTTTGTTTTTCTATGTGACAATATAGAGTCACAAAGTTTGTGGATTATTAATCAAAATCAAAACCTGACGTGGTGTTCATGCAAGAAAGGCAGTTAAAACCTCAAAACTAAGTGGTGAATGCTATTTGGTATGACCAACAATACCAAGCTGGAAGCTCATCAAAATCAGAATGGGTTGCAATCTTATTTGCCAAATCTGTGCATTTTACTTTAGAAACCGAAGTAGAAGATCCAGCGGTTATCAGAGGAAAGCTGATCGCGATAGCCTCTAAATGGTAAAAAGAAAGAGAACATGAAATCAAAGTCACACTGGAAAAATTGCAAAGTTAGAGTCTATACACAAAACCACAGGAAGCAAAAAAAATTATAAAAATCTTTTGGCAAAAAAACGCTAAAAGTTTCAAATTACTGGCTTGGCGTGTTAAGAATAAACAAATACAGAGAAAAATCTTAGCCATAAAACCCCCAAATAATTCCACAACTAGAAACTCTGAAAAAATTAGTGATTGCTTTACTCAGTTTTATGAGAAACTGTATAGCACTCATAATCCAAACGTAGAAAAAATTCAAGAATATCTACAGAAAAATGATTTGGTAAACAAATTAGAACCAGAACATCGCAGAACCTTGGACCTCCCTATTACCAACACGGAAGTATGGAACGCTCTGAAACAAACAAAATCTAATCCCGGCAACGATGGCTTTGGCCCAATATTTTATAAAACATTCAACATTCAACTGATAGATCACCTTGCTACGACGTGCAATCACATATTGAATACGGGGCAAATTCACTAAAGATGAGACAACTCGAGAATCTCCTTCAACATACCGACTAATCGCTTTGTTATATTGCAATACAAAACTATTCACTAAAATTTTAGCAAGTAGACTTCAAAATATCATTCAGAATTACATATCAGGACAGGATTTATTCCTAAACTTACACTAACAGATAATATACAATGAACTTTGAACCTAACAGCACATTGCAAGGGATAAAACAGTGAATCTCTTCTGCTGTCAATTGATTTGGATGACATTCTCATGGGCTGATAGACTTAGCATACTTCTACCAAAGTTCTTATTCCTTCTACGTGCCTTACCCATTCAAATCACGAGGAAAGAGCTAACCAACTGGCAGACTGCATTTCTTCGATTCTTTTGGGGCTATAAAACACCTAGAATCAGTTTTACAACATTGAAACGCTCAGTAAAAAATGGAGGTATGGATTTTCCGGACCTAGTCTTATAGTATGAAGCCATACAAGTATCATCTCCAGTACAGATTCTAACAACAGACAATCCACCATGATGGCAACATATTGAAGAGAACATCTGTGACTCAACACCCCTGGGAAAAACCATCCAAAGCATATCAGACTGGCAAAACAAAATATGGGAACATTTTATATATGGGAAAATGACTTATCAACAAACACAAGAGAATGCAAAAATCTTTCAAGCCGTTTGGTTCCCGGTGGGTCAATACCTGCAGAAGGTGAAATCATCCCCAAAAATGAGCATCTTAAAAACTTACTGCATTTTTGAAACAGATGACACACCCGTGATGTAGAAATTGATAAAATGTATAATTCTGTTATGTAATATGTTAATTCCACAGTTCTTGTGTAAATCGTCATTGCACTGTATTTTTTGATACTAGTCAAATTGTTATTATTTTCTATGAAAAAATAACTTTAAAAAATTGAATTAAAAAAATAAATAAATTGCAGTAGTCATCATGGTGGAAACTGGTGGGGGAAGATTACACCGAGAAAATCAACAAGAATCTATGGTGGGTGGAAAACATTACAGCTTTTCAAACAGGCGGATTTTAATGTTTCATTCCTGCGTTTTTGAGCTAAACGTTTTTGTTTCAGTTGTGCTGATTCTTTGTGCATTTCCTTATTTCCACATACTGTTCTATTGGTATGCCATTACTCCCTAATGCATCCTACTGCCATTCAGAAGGGACAAAGCTAGCAAAGGCTCTGAGGAGGAGAAGTGGTCCAACAAGCTAAGAAATGGCTGGAACACCTCAATGATTTCATCACCAGGTGCCACATCCCACTGAATTATGTTGGCCATCTTATAAGCATGGCATCTATGCCTGTAGGTAGTGTATGCACATAGATATGAACACTGCTTTTTGAAATGAGTTAGGGTTAGGGTTAAGGCTAGTGCTAGGGTTAGGGTGAGGGTTAGAATAGGGTTAAATAGGGTTAGGGTGAGGGTTAGAATAGGGTTAAATAGGGTTAGGGTGAGGGTTAGAATAGGGTTAAAGTAAGGTTTAGTGTTAGGGTTAGGGCTAGGGCTAGGGCTAGGGTTAGGGTTAGGGCTAGGGCTAGGGTTATGGTTAGCGCTAGGCTAGGGTTAGGGTTAGGGCTAGCAATCGGGTTAGGGTTAGGGCTAGGGCGATGGCTAGTGTTAGGGTTAGAATAGGTTTAGGGTTATGGCTAGGGATTAGGCTACCGTTAGGGTTAAGGTTAGGGCTAGGGTTAGAGCTCGGGTTAGGGTTAGGATCCTGTTTGGGTTAGGGTTAGTGTTAGGGTGGGGCTAGGGATTGGGTTAGGGTTAGGGTTAGGGCTAGGACTAGGCTTAGGGTTAGGGCCAGGGCTAGGGTTAGGGTTATGGCTAAGGCTAGCGTTAGTGTTTGGTTAGGGTTAGGGCTAGGGCTAGGGTTAGGGTTAGGGCTAGCAATCGGGTTAGGGTTAGGGCTAGGGCGATGGCTAGTGTTAGGGTTAGAATAGGTTTAGGGTTATGGCTAGGGATTAGGCTACCGTTAGGGTTAAGGTTAGGGCTAGGGTTAGAGCTCGGGTTAGGGTTAGGTTCCTGTTTGGGTTAGGGTTAGTGTTAGGGTGGGGCTAGGGATTGGGTTAGGGTTAGGGTTAGGGTTAGGGCTAGGACTAGGCTTAGGGTTAGGGCCAGGGCTAGGGTTAGGGTTATGGCTAAGGCTAGCGTTAGTGTTTGGTTAGGGTTAGGGCTAGGGCTAGGGTTAGGGTAGAGCAACAGCTATGGGTAGGGCTAGGATTAGGGTTAGGATAGGGTTAGGGTTAGGGCTAGTGTTAGGGTTAGGGTTTGGGTTATGGCTAGGGTTAGGGCTAGGGCTAGGGTTAAAGTTATGTCTAAGGCGAGCGTTAGGGTTAAGGTTTAGGGTTAGGGTTAGGGTTAGGGCTAGCGTTAGAGCTAGCGGTAGGGCTAAGGGTAGTGGTAGGATAGGGATAGTGTTAGGTGTAGGGTTAGGGTTAGGGATAAAGATATGGTTTGGGTTGGGGAAGGGTTAAGGTTAGGGATATGGATAGGATTAGGGTTAGGGTTAGGGCTAGGGTTTGGGTCAGAATAGGGTTACGGTAAGGTTATTAGGGTTAGGGTTCGGGCTTGGGTTAGGGTTAGGGTTAGTATAGGGGTAGGGGTAGGGTTAGAGGTAGGGCTAGGGCTAGGGTTCGGGTTCGGGTTCGGCTAGAGCTAACCCTAACCTTAAACCTAACCCTAGCCTTAACCCTAACCCTAACTCTAACCCCAACCCAAATCCAAACCGTATCCTAACCCTAACCCTAACCATAGCCCTAGCCGTAACCCTAACAATAACCAAAACCCTAGCCCAAGGCCTAACCCGAGCCCTAACCGTAGCCCTAGCCCTAACCCTAGCCCTAGCCCTCACCCTAACCCTAATCGTAACCCTAACCCTAACCCTAACCCTAAACCTTGCCCTAACCCTAGCCCTAACCCTAATCCTATCCTAATCCTAATCCTAACCCTAGCACTAGCCCAGGCCTGAACCCTAACAATAGCCCCAACCATAACCCTTACTCTAGCCCTAGCCCTAACCCTAAACCTAGCCCTAACCTTAACCCAAACCCTACCACTTGCTCTAACCCTAACCGAAACCCTAACCCTATCCCTATCCCTAGCTCTAGCCCTAACCCTAACCCCAAACCTACCCCTACCCCTACCCCTATAGTAACCCTAACCTCAACCCTAGCTCTAACGCTAACTCTAGCCCCACCCAAACACTAACCCTAACCCTAAACCAAACCATATCCTAACACTAATCCTAGCCCAAACACTAGCCCTAAACCTAACCCTAAGCCTAACACCAACCAAAACAGTAGCCTTAGCCCTAGCCGTAACTCTAACCCTATCCTAACCCTAACTCTTGCTATCACCCTAGCCCCAACAATAACCCTAACCCTAATGCTAGCCCTAGCCATATCCCTAAACCTAGCCCTAGCCCTAACCCTACACCAAATGGAACCCTAACCCTAATGCTAGCCTTACACCTAGTCCTAAATCTAACTTTAACTCTAGCTATAGCCCTAGGCCTAATCCTAAACCTAACCCTTGCCCAAACCCTAACCCTAACCCTAGCCTTAAACCTAATCCTAAACCTAACCTTAGCCTTAGCTATAGCTCTAGACCTAAACCTAGCCCTACCCATAACCCTAACCGTGTCCTAACTGTGTTCTAAACCTAGCCCTAGCCCTAACCCTAACCGTGTCCTAACCGTAACCCAAGCCCCAGCCCTAACTTTAACCCTAACCGTAACCCTAGACCCACCCTAACCCTAACCCAAACCGTATCCTAACCCTAACCAAAGCCCTAACCCTAGCCCTAACCCTAACCCTAATTGTAGACTTAGCCCTAGCGGAAACCCTAACCCTATTCTAAACCTACCCTAGCCATCGCCCAGCCCTACGCCAGTTTGGTGTAGTGGTTAAGTGTGCGGACTCTAATCTGGGAGAACCGGGTTTGATTCCCCACTCCTCCACTTGCACCTGCTGATGTGACCTTGGGTCAGTCACAAGCTCTGGCACAGCTGTCCTTGAAAAAGAGCAGTTTGTGTCAGAGCTCTCTCAGCCCCACCCACCTCACAGGGTGTCTGTTGTGGGGAGGGAAAGGGAAAGGAGTTTGTAAGCCGCTCTGAGACACCTTTGGGTAGTGAAGGGCGGGGTATAAATCCAATCTCTTCTTCTTCTTCTAACCCTAATTCTAGCCCTAACCCTATCCTAACCCTAGCCCTAACCGTACCCCTAACTGTAGCCTTAGCCCTAGCCGTAACCCTAACCCTATTCGAACCCTAACCCTAGCCATCACCCTAGACCTAACCCTAACCCTAATGCTAGCCCTAACCCTAACCCTAACCCTGAAGCTTACCCTAACCCTAGCCCTAGCCCTAGCCTTAACCCTAACCCTAACCCCAACCCAAACTGTATTCTAACCCTAACCCTAGCCCTACCTTCTTCATAATCCTTCAAGTCTCTCTGAAATTTGTGGAGTTTGACATCTTTTAATTCTAAGAATTGTTTATGAATATCCTTATCCAAAGCTTCCAAACATTCAGAGAGGTCCCTCTCACTTAAAGTCTCCCTTGTCTTCTCTTTAAACATTTCTATGTCTTTATCTGTGCCTGTTCCATCTCTGCTGTCTCTATAAGTAGAATCATCAGATCCATAGAAGATCAGACCTTTTATGTGTTCTATGGATCTGATGAGTATGGATCGGAGTATGAGAGCAGTGTACATTTTGGGACAACCTCGGGACAGAGTACTAGCCAGAACAACTCCCACCATTCTATTTTGAAAAGAACGACAATTGTTTAGGAAAGGACAGGGAATTAAGGTCAGGAAAGAGGTTCACACCTCAAGAATACAGACCCAGATATAAGAGGAGAGGCCAGACAACCCACAGGTAGTCAATCTCTCTAAAGTGCAGCTGACACAGCTAGAAGTTTCAATATTAAGTAAAGGCCAGTCCTTTATTCCTACACCTCCACGTAATACATTTCTACTCATGGTTGAATGTTCAGAAAGATTAGACTAGCTGATTTCATTAAAGATCATACTGAAAACAGGGTTCCAGAGTCCAGCATTTATAGTTTAAAACCCAAGTCTACCCTCAATCCAGCTACTAAAAATCCTAGACTTGTAGTTTTTCAGGAATTGGTGTTAGAGGAAATACAGAATTTGGAACAGAAAACTCTTTCAGTTTGGCATAATTTGAGTAGGATGGAACATCAAGCGTTAAAACAGTTAGAGCACAGAAAAGACATTATCATCAAACCAGCTGATAAGGGAGGGGCGGTGGTAGTCTGGGGCAGAGAGGACTCTACCACTGAAGTCTATAAAATGAATAATACAGCTCATTACCAAAAGACCAAAGAAAACCCTTCAAAGATCATTAAGAAAGATATACAGGACATGTTAGAGGAAGGTCTAGCAGAAGGTTACATGGATAAAACTAATCATGACTACTTCCTGAATTCAGAAGAAAGGGTGCCACCATTCTACCTTTTACCAAATATTCACAAAGGCACCAGTCCTGTCCCTGGTACACCTATAGTTTCACGATCTGGGTCCATTTTAGAACCCTTGGCCCAATATTTGGACCTCTTTGTTAAGCCCTTTGTACATACCACATACTCCTATCTAAGACACACCATGGATTTTCTTATCCACATTAATGATTTGCAATCACAGACAGAGGAAGTTACTTTTGCCACTCTAGATGTAATTTCATTATACACTAACATCTCCCAGGATGAGGCTTTAGAAGTTTTATGGGACCGTAGGACAGGGCAGCCCATCCCCCCTACATCATTCCTCTGCCACATTGCTGAACTATGCCTAAATCATTTAATTTCCTCACTTGCCCCTCCATGACCTGGAGAAGAATCAACTTTACGTATACCAGCTTGCTAGGGAGAAGGAAATAAAACTCCACCACCGTAGTTATTGCACATAGGTATAGACCCTGGGGATCTACAAAAGCAATGGTATCACCAGCCAAGTTTGGAGTCAGTCTGAATTTGCCCACAATACTGGTAGCTTGAGAAGACAAGAGTCGCTGGAAAAGACAATAAAGCTAAGAAAAGAGGAAGGCAGCAGGAAAAGAGGAAAACCCAACAAGATATGGACTCAAAATAAAGGAAGCCACAGCCCTCAGTTTGCAAGACCTGAGCGAGGCTGAGGACATTGATTCATAAGGTTGCCATGAGTTGCCAGTGACTTGATGGCACTTAACACACACACATACACACACAGGTACCTGGTAGAGGTGGCCTGTTACCAATGCACTGAAAAGTAAGCATGATTGAAGAATGTAGATCATCAACACACCTATGTGTGTTATATGCCACCAAGTCACTTTCAATTTATGGCAATCCTATGAATTAACAACCTCTAAGGAAGTCTATCATTAACAGGTCTTGCAAACTGAAGGCAACCACTTTCTTTATTGAGTCAATCCATCACATGCTGGGTATTCCTTTTCTACTGCCTTCAACATTTCCTAGTACTATTGTCTCTTCAAGTGAATCTTGTCATACCGTAATGGAGATGATTGATAGATAGATAGATAGATAGATGGATGGATGGATAGATAGATAGATAGATAGATAGATATAGATAGATAGATGATAGATAGATGATAGATAGATGATAGATAGATAGATAGATGATAGATCGATTGATAGATGGATAGATGATAGATAGATTGATAGACGATAGATAGATAGATAGACAGACAGACAGACCAGACCAGATTAAAGCAAATTTAAAATTGAAAAATCTTTCTTAAATAAACCAATCTTAATGACTGCGCTAAATTGAACGTTCCACAGATGGTCCTTTGAAACAGCAGTGCCACGCAGGCTCTCCTAAAGGAGAACAGATCTGAGGTCGATTTCTAAAGGAGAACAAATCTGAATAAACTTGTCAGTTTATTGCAGTGGAGTCACCACTGATAAAGCCCTAATGTGGGATATGGCTGATCGAATCTCCATTATAACAATGGCCAGTAAGAAAAATTCCCCATTACTCGTATTCCCAGTTACTACATACATATGGATGTGAAAGTTGAACAACGAAGGTTACAGTAGCATGGCTCAACGTGGCTAGATCCACTGAATCCAAGAGTGGGCACAATTTGTGAGCTGGATGTAATTGGGGGGAAAGTATAGCTAGCAACAACCACAACTTGTTTTTCTAAAAGCAACTCCAGATCTCACAGTGCCGCCCTAGCAGAGAAAGTCAATTGAAGATCAATGGGATTAAAAAGGGTGCAGCTCTCTTTAGGGTGGCACTGTAAAGAGTACTCACAGGCTCTTTCTTACTGACATTTTCGAACAACAAAAGTGCTCCATCTAAAAATGGCAGTACAACGCCCTCCAAACTATCAATCTATTGCGGAACTGGTGTATCGTCTCTAGTCTCGGTGAATGCCCATGAAGGTGAAGGCCTTGTGCAGTGCATGGTCTGACTTTTCATAGATTTTTCATATACTGCAGCTTTTAAAGCCTGTATTATTTTGAATGATAAGAGTTTTTTTTCTGCTTTATCTAAAAAGAACTACCACTGCCTGGCTTACTGGTGGAAGACAGGCAGGCACTGTGTAAATGAATCCTGCATAACACTTTGAACCTCAAACAATCTATTACTGTAGGTTCAGACAACATGATGTGTAGAATGTGCATATGCTCCATCTATCGCCATAATTGGAGGAAGCATCTGAAAAGCAGTGTTCATGTCTATGTGCATACACTACCTACAGGCATAGATGCCATGCTTATAAGATGGCTGACATACTCATGTGTGTTCCCATCTAGGTGTGTTCCCCTATATGTGATTTCAACATGCCCTGTGTCTGCGCAGTTAAATGAATAGTTTCTTCATCTTAACTTGCCTCTCTCTCTAGCCAATAGGGATCTACAGAAGTGTTGGTTCTGGCCAGCCAGGAGCCAGAACTTAAATGTCAGATAATGGGCTAAACCAGAGGCCAAACTGTACTTCGGGAGCCTCATGTGGCTCTTTCACACAGTCTAATTTATTGTTAATAAATAGCAATTTTGCATATTTTTCAATTAAGACATGTGTGTAATATTTGTTCATGTCTTGCAGCTCTCAAAATCTGATGTTTATTCTGTGTGGCTGCTATATTAAGAAGGTTTGGCCACTCCTGAACTAAACAGTAGGCCCACCCACTTTCCATGAAGTTGTAGGGCTTGTTATCTCCGTTGTCCTGGCATCTGTCCTGAGTGCCAATTCTGAAGGGACAGCACCCATTTGCTTCTTGTTGCTGAGGCAACAAGTGTCACACAGCTGTTTCTCCCCACTTCAGTGGGATGTGGCACCTGGTGATGACGTCATGGTGGTGTTCCAGGCATTTCTTAGCTTCTTGGACCACTTCTCCTCCTCACAGCCTTTGCTAGCTTTGTCCCTTTCGAATGGCAGTAGGATGCATTGGGTTGTAATGGCATACCAATTGAACAGTATGTGGGTGACCTTGAGGCAGTGACATGGTCTCAGCCTAACCTACCTCACAGGGTTGCTGTGAGGATGAAAATGAAGGAGATAGGGTCTATCTATCTATCATCTATCTATCGATCATCTATCTATCTATCTATCTATCTATCTATCTATCTATCTATCTATCTATCTATCTATCATCTATCTATATCTATCATCTATCTATCTATCTATCATCTATCTATATCTATCATCTATCTATCTATCTATCATCTATCTATATCTATCATCTATCTATCTATCTATCATCTATCTATATCTATCATCTATCTATCTATCTATCATCTATCTATATCTATCATCTATCTATCTATCTATCTATCTATCTATCTATCTATCTATCATCTCCATTACGGTATAACAAGATTCACTGGAAGAGACAAGAGTTCTAGGAAATGTTGAAGGCAGTAGGAAAGGAATGCCCAGCATGTGATGGATTGACTCAATAAAGAAAGTGGTTGCCTTCAGTTTGCAAGACCTGTTAATGATAGACTTCCTTAGAGGTTGTTAATTCATAGGATTGCCATAAATTGAAAGTGACTTGGTGGCATATACGTTTCAGTGCATTGGTAACAGGCCACCTCTACCAGGAACCTTTGTGTGTATGTGTGTTTGTGTGTTAAGTTCCATCAAGTCACTGGCAACTCATGGCAACCATATGAATCAATATCCTCCATGACATCCAATCATTATCAGCGTCGCTCATGTCTTGCAAACCGAGGGCTGTGGCTTCCTTTATTTTGAGTCCATGTCTTGTTTGGCTTTCCTCTTTTCCTGCTGCCTTCCTCTTTTCTTAGCATTATTGTCTTTTCCAGTGACTCTTGTCGTCTGCCTAGCAAGCTGCTATAAGTGAAGTTGATTCTTCTCCAGGTCATGGAGGGGCAAGTGAGGAAATTAAATGATTTAGGCATAGTTCAGCAATGTGGCAGAGGAATGATGTAGGGGGGATGGGCTGCCCTGTCCTACATCCTGGGGGATTTTTGTGTATAATAAAACTACATCTAGAGTGGCAAAAATAACTTCCTCTGTCTGTGATTGCAAATCATTAATGTGGTTAAGGAAATCCATGGTGTCTCTTAGATAGGAGTGTGTGGTATGTACAAAGGGTTTAATGAAGAGGTCCAAATATTGGGCCAAGGGTTCTCAAATGGACCCACATCCTGAAACTATAGGTCTACCAGGGAGAAGACTGGTGCCTTTGTGAGAGTTTGGTAAAAGGTAAAATTGTGGCACCCTTTCTTCTGAATTCAGGAGGTAGTCATGTCTAGTTTTATCAACGTAACCTTCTGCTAGACCTTCCTCTAACATGTCCTGTATATCTTTCTTAATGACAGGGTTAGGGAGAGGGTTAAGGTTAGGATAGGGTTAGGGTTAGGGCTAGCATTAGGGTTACGGCGATGGCTAGGGTTAGGTTTAGAATAGGGTTAGGGTTTCAGCTAGGGCTAAGGCTACCGTTAGGGTTAGAATTAGGGCTAGGGTTAGGGCTCGGGTTATGGTTAGGATACGGTTTGGGTTAGGGTTTGGTTTAGGGTTAGGGTGGGGCTAGAGTTAGGGCTAGGGTTAAAGTTAGGGCTGGGGCTTGGGTTATGGTTAGGACACAGTTAGGTTAGGGTTAGGGTTAGGGTTACGGCTAGGGCTTGGTTTAGAACACGGTTTGGGTTACGGTTAGGGCTAGGTTTAGGTCTGGAGCTATAGCTAAGGCTAAGGTTAGGTTTAGGATTAGGTTTAAGGCTAGGGTTAGAGCTAGGATTAGGTTTAAGGCTAGGGTTAGGGTTAAGGGCAGGGTTAGGGTTAGGGTTTGAGGGTTAGGGGCGGGGTTAGGTTTAGGGTTAGGCCTAGGGCTACGACTAGGGTTAAAATTACGTTTAGGGCTAGGTGTAAGGCTAGCATTAGGGTTAGGGTTAGGGTTGGGTTTAGGGCAATGGCCTGGGTTAGGGTTAGGATAGGGTTAGGGTTACCGCTAGGGCCAAGGCTACTGTTTTGGTTAGGGTTTAGGGTTTGGGTTAAGGTTAGGGTTAGGGTTAGAGTTAGTTAGGATACGGTTTGGTTTAGGGTTAGGGTTAGTGTTAGGGTAGGGCTAGGGTTCGGGTTAGGGTTAGAGCTAGGGTTAGGATTAGAGCTAGAACTAGGGGTATGGCTACGGTTAGTGTTAGGATAGGGTTATGGTTAGGGTTAGTATAGGGTTTGGGGTAGGGGTAGGGCTAGGGTTGGGGTTAGGGTAAGGGTGAGAGCAACGGCTAGGGTTAGGGTTAGGGCTAGGGCTTGGGTTAGGGTTTTAATAGGATTAGGGCTATTGTTAGGGTTCGGATTAGGGCTATGGGTAGCGCTAGGGTTTGGTTTAGGATAGGGTTAGGGCTAGGGCTAAGGTTATGGCTAGGGTTAGGGCTAGCGCTAGGGTTATTGCTTGGGCTAGGGTTTTGTTAGTTTAAGGGTTAGGGCTATGGTTAAAGTTAAGTTTAGGATACAGTTAGGGTTAGGGTTGGGTTTAGGGTTAGGGTAAAGCCTAGGGCTTAGGGCTAGGGTAGGTCTAGGTTTAGGGTTAGGATACGGTTAGGGTTGGGGTTAGGGTTAAGGCTATGGCTAGGGTTAGGGTGAGGGCTACGGCTAGGGTTATGGTTAGGGTTAGAGTTAGAGTTAGGATGAGGGTTAGGGCTAGGGCTAGGCTTAGGGTTAGGGGTAGGGCTAGGGCTAGCTCCAGGATTAGGGTTATGGTCACGATTGGATTAGGGTTAGGGCTAGGGTTAGGTTTAGGGTTCGGTCTAGGGCTAGGGTTTGGGTTAGGGTTAAAGCTGGAGCTAGAGCTAGGGTTATGGTGAGGGTTAGGGCTAGGGTTAGGGTAAGGGTTAGGTCTAGGGTTAGAGTTAGGGCTACGGTTTGTGTTAGGGTTAGGGCGAGGGTTAGGGTGAGGGCTTGGATTAGGGTTAGGTTTAGTTCTAGGGTTAGGGTTAGGGCTAGGGCTAAAGCTAGCATTAGGATTAGGTTAGGTTTGGGTTTAGGGCTAGGGCTAGGGTTTGGGTTAGGTTTGAAGCTAGGGCTAAGGCTATCGTTAGGGTTAGGGTTAGGGTTGGGGCTAGGGCTAGGGTTAGGGCTTGGATTAGGGTTAGGGTTATGGCTAGGGCTATGGTTAGGGTTAGGGCTAGCTCTAGTTTTAGTGTTATGGTTACAATAGGATTAGGGTTAGGTCTAGAGTTAGGCCAGGATAAGGGTTAGGTTTAGGGCTAAAGCTTGCGTTAGGGTTAGGGTTAGGGTTGGGGCTATGGCTAGGGTTAGGGTTAGGATTAGGGTTCGAGCTAGAGGTAGGGTTAGGGTGAGGGTTAGGATTAGAGCCAGGGTTAGGTCTTCGGGTAGTGTTAGGGTTAGGGCGAGGGTTAGGGTGAGGGCTAGGGTTTGAGTTAGGGCTAGTGATAGGGTTAGGTTTAGGGATAGGGCTAAGGCTAGCATTAGGTTTAGGTTTGGGGTTAGGGCTAGGGCTAGGGTTAGGTTTTGGTTTAGGATAGCGTTAGAGTTAAAGCTAGGGCTAAGGCTTGCGTTAGGGTTAGGGCTGGGGCTGGGGCTAGGGCTAGGGCTAGGGTTTGGGTTAGGGCTAAATCTATGGCTAGGGTTAGGGTCAGGTTGAGGGTTAGGGTCAGGGTTAGGGCTAGAGTTATGGTTAGGGAGAGGGCTAGGGCTAGTGTTAGGATTAAGGGCAGGGTTAGGGTTAGTGTTTGGGCTAGGGTTAGGGGCAGGGTTAGGTTCAGGGTTAGGCCTAGGGCTACGACTAGGGTTAAAGTTAGGTTTAGCGCTAGGTGTAAGGCTAGCATTAGGGTTAGGGTTAGGTTTAGTGTATGGTTAGGGTAAGGGCTAGGGCTAGCATTAGGGTTAGGGTTAGGGTTCAGGCTAGGGTAATGGCCTGGGTTAGGTTTAGGATAGGGTTAGGGTTATGGCTAGGGCCGCTGTTTTGGTTAGGGTTTGGGTTAGGGTTAGGCCTAGTGTTAGGGCTAGGGTTAGAGTTAGGATACGGTTTGGTTTAGGGTTAGGGTGGGGCTAGGGTTTGGGTTATCGTTAGAGCTAGGGTTAGGATTAGAGCTAGAACTAGGGGTATGGCTACGGTTAGGGTTAGTGTTAGGATAGGGTTATGGTTAGGGTTAGGGTTAGTATAGGGTTAGGGGTTGGGGTTAGGGTTAGGGTGAGAGCTACGGCTAGGGTTAGGGTTAGAGTTAGGGCTAGGGCTTGGGTTACGGTTTTAATAGGGTTAGGGCTATTGTTAGGGTTAGGATTAGGGCTATGGCTAGCGCTAGGGTTATTGCTTGGGCTAGGGTTTTGTTAGTTTAAGGGTTAGGGCTAGGGCTATGGGTAAAGTTAGGGTTAGGATACGGTTAGGGTTGGGGTTAGGGTTAGGGTTAAGCCTAGGGTTTGGGCTAGGGTTAGGGTAGATCTAGGGTTAGGGTTAGGATACGGTTAGGATTGGAGTTAGGGTTAGGGTTAGGGTTAAGGCTGGGGCTAGGGTTAAGGCTATCGCTAGGGTTAGGGTTAGGGTTAGGGTGAGGGCTGGGGCTAGGTTTAGGGTTTGGGTTAGGGTGAGGGTTAGGGCTAGGGCTAGGGTTAGGGTTAGGGGTAGAGCTAGGTTTAGGGCTAGCTCCAGGATTAGGGTTATGGTTAGAATTGGATTAGGGTTAGGGCTAGGGTTATGGTTAGGTTTCGGTTCGGGTTTGGGTTAGGGTTGGGGCTAGGGCTAGGGTTTGGGTTAGGGTTAAAGCTGGAGCTAGAGCTAGGATTATGGTGAGGGTTAGGGCTAGGGTTAGAGTTAGGGCTACGGTTTGTGTTAGGGTTAGGGCGAGGGTTAGGGTGAGGGCTAGGATTAGGGTTAGGGTTAGTTCTAGGGTTAGGGTTAGGGCTAGGGCTAAAGCTAGCATTAGGGTTAGGTTAGGTTTGGGTTTAGGGCTAGGGATAGGGATAGGGTTTGGGTTAGGGTTTAAGCTAGGGCTAAGGCTATCGTTAGGGTTAGGGTTGGGGCTAGGGCTAGGGCTTGGATTAGGGTTAGGGTTATGGCTAGGGCTGTGGTTAGGGTTAGGGTTAGGGCTAGCTCTAGGGTTAGTGTTATGGTTACAATAGGATTAGGGTTAGGTCTAGAGTTAGGCCAGGGTTAGGGTTAGGTTTAGGGCTAAAGCTTGTGTTAGGGTTAGGGTTAGGGTTGGGGCTAGGGTTAGGTTTAGAGCTAGAGGTAGGGTTAGGGTGAGGGTTAGGGTTAGGATTAGGTTTAGAGCTAGAGGTAGGGTTAGGGTTAGGGTGAGGGTTAGGGTTTAGGGTTAGAGCCAGGGTTAGGGCTACGGGTAGTGTTAGGGTTAGGGAGAGGGTTAGGGTGAGGGTGAGGGCTAGGGTTAGGGCTAGTGATAGGGTTAGGTTTAGGGGTAGGGCTAAGGCTAGCATTAGGTTTAGGTTTGGGGTTAGGGCTAGGGCTAGGGTTAGGTTTTGGGTTGGATAGCATTAGAGTTAAAGCTAGGGCTAAGGCTTGCGTTAGGGATAGGGTTAAGGTTGGGGCTGGGGCTAGGGCTAGGGTTTGGGTTAGGGTTAGGGTTAGGGCTACAGCTATGGCTAGGGTTAGGGTTAGGTTGAGGGTCAGCTTTAGGGCTAGCGTTAGGGTTAGGGTTAGGGTTAGGACATCATTACTGAAACAGATGTATATTTTACTCCATGAGTCTGTGTAAAGATGATAACTATACATGATTTCTTATGTAAAATTATAAACGCAACATGGGCGGGAGCAATTAACGGTGGAAACAATAGGGTTAGGGTTAGGGTTAGGGCTAGGATTAAGGTTAGGTTTAGGGCTAAGGCTAGCATTAGGGTTAGGGTTATGGTTGGGGCTATGGCTAAGTTTAGGGTTAGGGTTAGAGCTAGAGCAGGGGTTAGGGTGAGGGTTAGGTTTACGGCTACGGTTAGGGCTAGGGCTAACGCTAGCATTCAACAGTCAACTAGTAGATCACTTTGCTACGACGTGCAATCACATATGTCTGAACAGAACTACAATAATAGATTGAGGTTCAAAGTGTTATGCAAGATTCATTTACTCAGTGACTGCCTGTCTTCCACCAGTAAGCCAGGCAGTGGTAGTTCTTTTTAGATAAAGCAGAAAAAAACCTCATCATACAAAAGAACATGTACCTTAACAGGCTTTAAGAGCTGCAGTATATGAAAAATCTGTGAAAAGTCATACTATACACTGCACAAGGCCTTGACCTTCATGGGCATTCACTGAGACTAGAGACGATACACCAGTTCCGCAATAGATTGATAGTTTGGAGGGCGTTGTACTGCCATTTTTAGATGGAGCACTTTTGTTGTTGGAAAATGTCAGTAAGAAAGAGCCTGTGAGTACTCTTACAGTGCCGCCCTAAAGAGAGCTGCACCCTTTTTAATCCCATTGATTTACAATTGACTTTCTCTGCTTAGGGCGGCACTGTGAGATCTGGAGTTGCTTTTAGAAAAACAAGTTGTTGTTGTTGCTAGCTATACTTTCCCCCAATTACATCCAGCTCACAAATTGTGCCCACTCTTGGATTCAGCGGACCTAGCCACATTGAGCCATGCTACTGTAACCCTCATTGTCCAACTTTCACACCGATATGTATGTAGTAATTGAGAATACGAGTAATTGGGAGTTTTTTTACTTACCATTCTTATAATGGAGATTAGATCAGCCATATCCCACATTAGGGCTTTATCAGTGGTGACTCCACTGAAATAAACTGAAGTTTATTCAGATTTGTTCTCCTTTAGAAATCGGCTTCAGATTTGTTCTCCTTTAGGAGAGCCTGTGTGGCACTGCTGTTTCAAAGGACTATCTGTGGATCGTTCAGTTTAGTGCAGGCATTAAGATTGGTTTATTTAGGAAAGATATTTCAATTTTAAATTGGCTTTAATCTGGTCGACATATTCTGCATACGGTACAGCCCGATCTCACCCGATCTCAGAAGCTAAGCAGGGCTGCTATTTGGATAGGAGACCACCACAGAAGGCTCTGCAGAGGAGGTCAATGGCAAACCATCTCTGTTTTTCACTTGCCTTGCAAGCCATTTCCTGGGGTCACTGTAAATTGTTTGCAACTCAATGGCACTTAACATACATACATATGGAGCCACCTTAAGCCACAAGTAAAAAGTAGTATATCAATATTTTTTATGGCTGTTTTTTCACTAGTCAGTTAACATTGTTTTTGTGCTGTTTGTTTAATGATTTTATCATGTTTTATTTAGTGAGTTGCATCTGGCACGTCTGTCTGTTTGTCTATCTGTCTATCTGTCTGTCTATCTGTCTATCTGTCTATCTGTCTATCTGGAGCATCACCCCCGACAACAAAAATGTGGTGACATCACTTCCAGGTGATGTCATCGCAGGGCATGTGCTTCCTGCATGCACCAAAAGAAGTCAAGGAAGGATCAGGAGCAATGTTCCCTCTAAGCTATGGAGTCTTGTGAGCAAAAATTCTACTTTGTGAGCTACTGGCATTAAGGTTGTGAGCGAGCAACTTGGCTGCTGCATCAATTCGTTTGCTCTGGAGTCGTCCTTCCTGAGCTGAGACAAAAATGTGTGAGCCAGAGGCTAAAAAACTGTGAGCTAGCTCACCACTAACTCAGCTTAGAGGGAACGAGAGGGAACGGTGACCAGGAGTCCCCCTGTCAGCAGCCAGTTAGGACCTGGCAGCCCTACCTGATGTAAACCTGCCCTCTCTCCTTCCATGAAGCTAACTGGAAGTCTCTGGGCCCGTGACACTCCGACAGGGATGCTCTGAGAATGCTACCTTTTGTTTCTTGGAAGAATGATGGGATTATTAAAAAGTAAGAGGGTAGATGAGTGATCTGACTTAGCACACGTGCGCCAAATTCTGGTGTGTGGTGTGTGTGTGTGGACTGCCATAAAGCCCCCCCCCCCGACTCACAGCTGCCCTCCAGATAAATGTCCTTCAAAACAATGTCCTCTAATCAGCCTCGCTCAGGTCTTGCAAACTGATTCTTTTCCTGTTGCCTTCCTCTTTTCTTAACTTTATTATCTTTTCATGTGACTCTTGTCTTCTCAAGCTACCAGTATTGTGGGCAAATTCAGACTGACTCCAAACTTGGCTGGTGATACCATTGCTTTTGTAGATCCCCAGGGTCTATACCTGTGTGCAATAACTATGGTGGTTGAGTTTTATTTCCATCTGCCTAGCAAGCATGTGAAGTTGATTCTTCTCCAGGTCATGGAGGGGCAAGTGAGGAAATGATTTAGGCATAGTTCATCAATGTGGCAGAGGAATGATGTAGGGGGGATGAGCTGCCCTGTCCTACGGTCCCATAAAACTTCTAAAGCCTCATCCTGGGAGATGTTAGTGTATAATGAAATTACATCTAGAGTGGCAAAAGTAACTTCCTCTGTCTGTGATTGCAAATCATTAATGTGGGTAAGGAAATCCATGGTGTCTCTTAGATAGGAGTGTGTGGTATGTACAAAGGGCTTAATGAAGAGGTCCAAATATTGAAAAGTTTTAGGCAGTAAAAAAAGAGTACCAAGCATGTGATAGATTGATTC
>NW_015161475.1:248565-259520 GCF_001447785.1 Gekko japonicus | reverse complement strand
TGATAATGTCTTTTCTGTGCTCTAACTGTTTTAAGGCTTGATGTTCCATCCTACTCAAATTTTGCGAAACGTTTACTGTTCCAAATTCTGTATTTCCTCTAACACCAATTCCTGAAAATTTAAAGGTCTAGGATTTTTAGTAGCTGGATTGAAGGTAGACTTGGGTTTTAAACTATAAATGCTGGACTCTGGAACCTTGTTTTCAGTATGATCTTTAAGGAAATCAGCTAGTCTAATCTTTCTGAACATACTCCGTATTTCCACCATGAGTTGAAATGTATTACGTGCAGGTGTAGGAACAAAGGACAGGGCTTTACTTAATATTGAAAGTTCTAGCTCTGTCAGCTGCACTTTGTACAGGTTGACTACCTGTGGGTTGTCTCGTCTCTCCTCTTGTATCTGTGTCTGTATTCTTGACGTGTGAACCTCTTTCCTGACCTTAATTCCCTGTCCAGTCCTAAACAATTGTCGTTTCTTTTCAAAATAGAATGGGGGGAGTTGTTCTGGCTAGTACTCTGTCCCGAGGTTGTCTCCGAATGTACACTGCTCTCATACTCCGATCCATACTCATCACATCCATAGAACACATTAAAGATTCTACTTGTAGAGATAGCAGAAATCGAAGTGGCACAGATAAAGTCATAGAAATGTTTAAAGAGAAGACAAGGGAGACTATAAGTGAGAGGGACCTCTCTGAACGTTTGGAAGCTTTGGATAAGGATATTCATAAACACTTCTTGGAATGAAAAGATGTCAAACGCCACAAACTTCAGAGATACTTGAAGGATTATGAAGAAGGTAGGGCTAGGGCTAGGGTTAGGGTTAAGGCTAGGGCTAGGGTTAGGGCTAGCGCAAGGGCTACGGTTAGGGTTAGGGTTAATAGGGCTAGGGTTAGGGTTAGGGTTAGGGCTAGAATTAGGGCGATGGCTAGGGTTAGGGTTAGGATAGGGATAGGGTTAACCCTAACCCTAACCATGGCCTAACCATAACCCAAGCCCCAGCCCTAACTTTAACTCTAGCCCTAACTCTGCTAACCCTACCTCACCCTAACCCAAACCGTATCCTAACCCTAACCCGAGACCTTATTCTAGCCCTAATCCTAACCCTAACGGTAGCCTTAGCCCTAGCTGTAACCCTAACCCTAACCCTAACCCTAACCCTAGCCATCGCCCTAGCCCTAACCCTAGCCCTAACACTAACCCTAATCCTAAACCTATTCTAACCCAAATCCTAGCCCTAGGCCTAGCCCTGACCCTAACCCTAACCCTATCCCTAACCTTAACCCCTTTGTTGTTGTTCAGTCGCACAGTCGAGTCCGACTCTTCGCGACCCCATGGACGAGCTCTCTCCAGGCCTTCCGGTCTTCTGCCGTCCTCTGAAGTTGGCTCAATTTCATGTTCGTTGCATCGATGACACTGTCTAACCATCTCATCCTTTGCTGTCCCCGTCTTCTTTGACCTTCAATCTTTCCCAGCATCAGGGTCTTCTCCAGTGAGTGCTCCCTTCTCACTTGGTGGCCAAAGTATTTGAGCTTCAGTTTCATTATCTGGCCTTCCAGGGAACAGTCAGGGTTGATTTCTTTTAGAATTGACTGATTTGATCTTTTTGCATGTTGGCAGGGTGATGTCTCTACTTTTTATCATGCTGTTTAGGTTCGCCATCGCTTTCCTCCCAAGGAGCAGGCGTCTTTTAATTTCATGGCTGCAGTCACAGTCTGCGGTGATCTGGGATCCCAGGAACGTGAAGTCTGTCACTACTTCCACAGCTTCCCCTTCTATTTGCCAAGGAGTGATGGGGCCGGATGCCATGATCTTAGTTTTTTTGATGTTGAGCTTCAAGCCCACTTTTGCGCTCTCCTCTTTTACTCTGAGCAAGAGGCTCTTTAGATCCTTTTCACTTTCAGCCATTAGAGTGGTATCATCTGCATATCTGAGGTTGTTGATCTTTTCCCCAGCAATCTTAATTCCCGCTTGTGATTCATCCAGGCCAGCATTTCGCATGATGTACTCTGCATATATATTAAATAAGCAAGGTGACAATATACATCCTTGTCGTACTCCTTTTCCTATGCTGAACCAATCAGTTGTTCCGTATCCGGTTCTAACTGTCGCTTCTTGGCCCTTATACAGGTTTCTCAAGAGACATGTGAGGTGGTCTGGTACTCCCATCTCTTTAAGGACCTGCCATAGTTTGTTGTGATCCACACAGTCAAAGGCTTTAGCATAGTCAATGAAGCAGAAGTAGATATTTTTCTGGTACTCTCTTGCTTTCTCCATAATCCAGCGAATGTTGGCAATTTGATCTCTAGTTCCTCTACCTCTTCGAAACCCAGCTTGTACTTCTGGCAGTTCTCTATCCACGTACTGTTGAAGCCTAGCTTGTAGGATCTTGAGCATGACTTTGCTAGCATGTGATATGAGTGCAATTGTGCGATAGTTTGAACATTCCTTGGCATTGCCCTTCTTTGGGATTGGAATGTATACTGACCTTTTCCAATCCTGTGGCCACTGTTGCGTTTTCCAAATTTGCTGGCAAATGGAGTGCAGCACTTTAACAGCATCATGTTTTAAAACTTTGAATAGCTCAGCTGGAATACCATCACCTCCACTAGCTTTGTTGTTAGTAATGCTTTCTAAGGCCCATTTAACTTCACATTCCAGGATGTCTGGCTCGAGATCAGTGATTATACCGTCGTGGTTGTCAGGGACATCGAGGTCTTTCTTGTATAGTTCTTCTGTATATTCTTGCCATCTTTTCCTAATCTCTTCTGCTTCTGTTAGGTCCCTACCGTTTTTGTCCTTTATCATGGCCATCTTTGCATGGAACGCTCCCTTGATTTCTCCAATTTTCTTGAAGAGATCTCTAGTCCTTCCCATTCTATTGTTTTCTTCTATGACTTTGCACTGTTCATTCAGGAAGGCCTCCTTATCTCTCCTTGCTGTTCTCTGGAAATCTGCATTCAACCCTTAACCCCTACCCCAATGCAAACCCAAATCGTATTCTATCCCTAACCCTAGCTCTAACCTATCCTAACACTAAACCTAACTGTAACTCTAGCACTAGCACTAGTCCTAACCCTAACCGTAATGCTACCCCTACCTTAATCTAATAAATAAATAAATAAATAAATGCAATGCCAGTTCCTTGAGATGAGACATGTACCTTTTCCATGACTGGCCAGGGGCATTGTCTGCATCTTTCTTTTTACGTTCTATGTATGGTACAAACTGAGCAATATCAAAGGCTTGTAGTACTGGGAAAAGCAAAACTATTAATGTATTCTTTTGGAAGCTTCAGCCTTGGGGTTGGCATGCCTGTGATATTTTTGGAAAGCCTTTGAGATGATAAAACCACATTGTCACTAAATCACTCCCAGCTGACAATTTTGTGAGAATTTTGGCATCCTTTGACATTTTTGCAAGTTGTGTCCCTTTGTAGTTTAAGCAGGATCTTGATGCCCCTGCAGTTTACCTTTTACCACCAAATCTCTAAAACCACATCTGAAAGTTGAAAACTAAAACTGCAAAAAAATATATCAAAAAGTAACATGAAACAAAATATTTGCTCATTGGTAATGCTGTGGAGGGGGACATCATGAACTTTTAATAACTCATCTCTCTAATTTCTCCATTTATTCTGCCCTAAAGCTTTAGGTAAGCTCTCTGTAAGCTTAGATGTTTCTTTTTTAAAAAGGGGTGTTTTTTAAACATCATTTCAACCAGGGTTTCCCAGTCTTCAGCTGTTCTGATTACATCCAGTTAATAATCTTCAGCAACACGTGTAAAGGGGGAAAACCCACCAAGGAAATGGAAAGGACAAAAGAGTGGGTGTCAGCGATTAAGAGAAGGGCCTTCCATTTTTATTCATTCCCTGATAAAAGGATGCAACCTTTCAGTGTCTTGACATAATACTTGTTCTGGAAGGATGAGAGGGAAATGCTACCTGGCTGAGAAATACAGAGAGAAACTTTCCCATTAGAAGGATCATTTTTTTGAACAGAATTCCATCAAATGTCAGCAGATTTATCTGTCATGGGCAAGAAAAGATAATATGATGGGCTTTAGATAGGGCTATATGCCTTCTCTGGCTCTGTAACTGTGGTATGAAAATATGGAACTTAATAGCTTGATATAAGTTCCCATTCCTTTAAGAGAAGCTATATATTTGGCTATAAAGCCTTGGCCAGACTTTCCCACAAAATCTTTCATGGAAAATTCAAAATTAGTTGTTGCTGCCTCTTTAAATGGATATGGATGTTTTTTTTATGATGCATTGGTTTTATTGTTTACTTCTGTTGGGTCTCAGGTTTCTGGCATAAAGTCAGGCTTATGAATGTTTTAAATAAATTAATTAAAATGTCAGCTTTCAGTTCTCAAAATACTCAGTGTTTTGTTTGAGCTCTAAAAATTGTTTCATTGAGTATACAGAGTATACCTTGTGCTCTCACTTATTCTCCCAGTGCAGTGTTGTGGATGGCATGTCAGATGAAGTTTTGGGAGACACAGGTTCAGATATCCACTCTGCCATGGAAGCAGGGTTGCGAGGTCCCCCCTGGTCACTGGTGGAGAATGGCGGGTAGAGTTGCCAGATCCAGGCTGGGAAATCTCTGGGGACTTGGGGATGGAGCCTGGGGAGGACGGGGACCTCAGTGGGGTACAATGCCATAAAGTCCAGCTTCTGAAGCATCCACTTTCTCCAAAGGAATTGATCTCTGTAGTCTGGAGATCAGATGTAACTCTGGGGGATCTCCAGGTCCCACCTGGAGGCTGGAATCCCTACATGGAAGCTTACTGGGTGACCTTGAGCCAGTGACATGGTCTCAGCCTAACCTACCTCACAGGGTTGCTGTGAGGATGAAAATGAAGGAGAGGAAAATGTTTCTTGCAGGCCCAGGGCTTAGTAAGGAGAGGTATTGCGGAGAGTCACAAAACACACAACACCAAAGATTTTGGAATAAAATTTGTTGATTACAGACAAAGAAGCATTGGCAGATCCTGGGAATTGAGTGACCCGCCTGACGCTTGATAAGACATCCCACAGCCTGCGTGCTGGGGGAAAACCCGGGAGGGACAAATATGTCACTGAGTGTGGCTGCCACTGAGTGGTACCTGGGGTGACCCTGGGTACAGCCCCTGGGCTGGGCCTACCCAGTGGTGGCTCAAACCTGCAGACTCCATGAGGGAGTCCCCAAATGGGGGAGGTGGGCATGCAGGCCCCCCAAAGGATCTACCAGATGTGCAAAACCACCACAGAGTGAGGGAGGGGGAACCCCTCCAGCACTCCCACCAAAGCTCCTAAGCCTGCAGCCAACCATGCAATGCATAATGTATGTTGAACAGCCAAATGTCCATTCCACACTCAAAAAGGTGAATGCCGTCCACCCTATATAACGACTCCTGCCAAAAAGAAATGTCCATACGTTTGATGATAGCCATAGTGACTTTTCCTGCGCATTTGCTAAGTCCACTTTCTCTGGGTTGATGGCACCCAGTAAACAATACTGCTCCTGATGATCCCGGCCTTTCTTTCTTTCTTTTTTTTAAGTACCCGAGGGTACACTTTTATTGTTTTCTTATATTCCTAAACACAGACATAGACAACTGCAACAAACAACATATAAACCAAGAGACTTAGAAATGTCAATTTCTTTGTGCCTCTCATTTCCATGATTAATTTATCTATTTCCGCCGCTTCTAAAAGTTTATTAATATATTCCTGTTTAGTTGGTGTTCCTTGAGTCTTCCAGTATTTGGCATACAATATCCTTGCCGCCGTTGACATGTATACTCAAATTCCTCAAATTTCCTCAAATTTCCTCAAATTCTTTTGGAAAAAATATTTAACAATAACAATTCTGGAGTAAAGGGAATGTTACATCTTATTTTTTTTCCATTATACAGTGCACCCATTTCAATTTTTTTTTGAAACATCACATAACCACCACATATGATAAAAAGTACCTATCTTATTTTTTACACTTCCAGCATTTATCTGAACAATTGCCACTTTGCTTTGCTAACCTATCTGGAGTGACATACCATCTGTAAAACATCTTGTACATATTTTCTTTATAAGCAACAGCATTAGTCATGTTAACATTTTTCATCCATATTTGCTCCCAATCTTCTAAATTCACAATATAACCTAAATTCTGAATCCATGCAATCATATTTTCTTAATAATCTTATCTAACATTACATCCTGCTATAAGATCTTATAAATTTGCTTTATCATTTTTTCTCCTGTACACAATAAAACATTTTCTAATTCTGTTATTTTATTATTAAAACCCAATTTCTTATCTTTAAGGTATATTGACTCCAGTTGTTTCTGCTACCAAGTTAAATGTTCTGGCAGTTTAAGAATATCTTTTTTATCCAACAAGTCCTGGTATCTTAGTGAATCTTCTTCCGCATATACCAAATGCCTCCAGAGGCCTAATCAATCTCGATCTTTTTACATAAAAATTCTTACGTATTGAGTCCCATACTTTCCATAATGAGGCCCTCAACCAGTGTTGCCTGAAATATTTTTGAGAAGTAATCTTTTCGTACCACAGAAATGCATTCCAGCCCATCAATAAGTCGTGTCCTTCCAATTTTAATAATCTTTTATCTTCCATAGTGACCCATTCTTTAATCCAAGTCAAGGCCACGGCTCTGTAGTATAACATCCAATTCAGAACTGCAAAGCCTCCTCTTTCCTTCGACTCTTCCCTTGCCAGATAAACCTTATCGTAATTTTATCCATCTCTTTAAACAATCCTTGATTCTGTAATATTGGTATATTTTGAAATAAAAACATCCACCTGGGTAAAATATTGATTTTTATAATAGCCATTCTTCCCATCATTGATAATTTTAGATCCTTCCATTTTTCCATATCTTGCTTAATTTTTTGAAATAATTCTTTATAATTATCTTTATACAATGAGCTGCATTTATTAGTCGGCATCCAGTAATTTCCTGCAATCTTTGCTTTATACTTTCATCCATATTCTTTACTATTATTTTAGTCTTATCCGTATTTATCTTAAAACCCGCCAGTTCTCCAAATTCTTTAATTTTCCCCATCAAAATCTTTGCAGTTTCTGTTGGATTCTCTAGAATATATGCCACATCATCTGCAAATGCTAAGAGCTTAAATTGTTCTTTCTTTAACTGTAGACCTCTTATTTTGTTATCTCTTCTAATAGTTTCATTTAAAACTTCTAGAACCATAATAAATAGCAGTGGAGATAATGGGCAACCTTGCTTTGTGCCTTTCTGTATTTCAATATGGCTCGATAGTTCTCCATTTACAATCACTTTTGCTTTTTGCTCTTTATATATTGAATGGATCATATTAGTAAAATTTTCTCCCATCTCTAGCATCTGAAGTACTTCTGTCATAAAAATCCAGGTCTTCGGACAGCGCTGGCTCTTCGGCTTTGAAACGGAGATGAGCACCGCAACCCTAGAGTCGGACTCGACTGGCTTTCGAGCAAGGGAACCTTTACTTTACCTAATCTTGCTGCAGTGCTCATTAGATGTCTCATGCTATTTGACTGCATTGATTTACACCATGTAATCTGCCTCGAGTCTCAGTGAGAAAGGCAGGCTACAGATAAAGAAAGTAAATAAACAAACATACAAACATGTACGTCCCATAGCCCTCTTTAAAATGAGACACGAGGCAAGTGGGGGGAAATGGGCTCAATATACACACATTTTTCATGAGAAAGTGGCAATTTATACACATCTGTATGCTATTCATATATAACATGTGTCATGTGTATTTTGTAAATGGGTACTCAAGTACATAAAGTATCAGAAATAGTGGTCGTGTTCTACCAGAGAGAGTTAACAGCTGTTACTTCATGGGTAGATATTTCAGTCTCAGTATGGTCTACTTTGTCTCTCTTACTTATACATTTTATATTCTGCATAGCTAGATGAGTCATGCTACCCCATGGACTGGGATTCTTTGACCTTTCTTCAAGCATTAGTATGTAAAATTATTGCTTACGTTTTTTCCAACAAAGAATACTCTAACTGTTTTCATTATTCATGCATTATTAATAATACACTTTGAGCTTCATTCAGAGGTGTACTAGAAAAACTGATGGACGTCTGCTCCATATGTTTATCCAATTCCCTCTTGAAGCTGTCCATGCTTGTAGCTGCCACCACCTCCTGTAGCAGTGAATTCCATGTGTCAATCACTCTTTGGGTGAAGAAGTACTTCCTTCTATCTCCCCCCTTTTAAATATTTTTAAATTAAATATAAAAAAACAGTTAAAAATAAGAAAGCAAATCCTGGTGTTTATGCAGGGCAAACAGGGAGGTGTCGATTTTATGTGCTGCTGATGCTTCTAAGAGAGGCATCCATTTTTCTTGAAGATTGTCAGGAACGGGTTGATTTTCAGATCGTAGGATGCTAGTGGAAACTTTGTCCTGTCTGATTCAAAATTTTTCTTTGGCTTTCTGTTATTTTTGCTAATTGGTGAATTTTCAGATAATCTTTAACTTTTCCTTTATCCGCCGCTGTTCCTCTGTATAAAGTTTTATAGTATTCTTCCATTGCTTTTTTGATTTCTTAATTTCTGTACATCTCCTTCCCTCCTTTCTTCAGGACTTTGATGAATGTTTTTTCTCTTTGCTGATTGATTTTATAAGCCAATCATCTTGTGGGAAACTTCTTTGCAAGTTCTTCTTTCAGTAAACAGTTAATTTGATGTTGTAGTGTTTTAAGTCTTTTACTCTCTCCCTCTTTGTCTACTTTGAGCATCATTATCTCTTCCTGTTGTTTTATATTTTTCTTTAAGTCCTCATATTCTTTTCTCCTTTGCTTGTTAATTTTAGACACTTCTTGTATTAACATGCCTCTTGAGAATGCTTTCATTGTATCCCAGATGTTTCTCGCTTTTTATTTTCGATTAAAGAAGTGCTTCAATTCTTCCCTCATTTCATTCACAAACTTATCATTTCTCAGTAGTTTTGTATTCATGGTCCATCTAGTTCTCTTTCTTGTAGTTTGAAATTCCATATACACCGGTTTATGATCCGCAAATATTCCTGCTTGTATCTCTGCCTCCTTCAAATCTTTTACTAAGAGTGTCGAGATCCAAATCATGTCTATTCTGGACCATGTGTCATGTCTTGCCGAGTAGTAAGTGAATTGTTTAGAAGAGAAGTTTCTTATTCTCCATGCATCCACTAGGTTCAGATCTAACAACATTTGAGTTAGGGCTCGGCATTCCCGTTTTCCTTTTTCTTCTCTTGTCTCCCGTCTGTTTATCGTCTTTATCACTAATTGCATTAAAATCTCCCATAATACACATATTTTGGTAGACCTGTTTTACAATGGCTTGATGTAATTTCTTATAAAATTTCTCCTGTTCTTGATTTGGTGCATAGATATTTACTATCAATATTTTCTTGTCCTGATTTTGAATCTCTACCATAAGAATTCTTCCATCTTCTGATGCAAACACCTTTTCTGGAAATAAGCTTTCTTTTACAAATAACGCAACTCCCCTTTTCTTTTCTCTTTTATCTGATGCCAATCCCCCCCCCAATTTTTTACTTTGAATTAATCTCTCATCCTTTTCTTGTAAATGCGTTTCTTGTAATCCAATTATATCCAATTTCTGCTTTCCCAATTGATGAAAGATTCTTTGTCTTTTCTGGGGTCTATTTAAGCCATTTACATTCACCGAAAGTATTTTAATTTCTCCCTTATCCATTTTTCCTGTAACTCTGTTGATATCCTCTTTGCTTGAGCCATTGATGCATTCCAGTTGGGGATTCCAGTTCGGGTATTCGTGTTCTTCTTTCCTTAGGTCTTACAGCCATCTCTGCCCCTTCTACTGTTTTTCCTCCTCCCTTCTCCTCCTCCTCTTTTCTCTCTTCTTCCTCTTCTACCCAGCCCATCTCCTCTCCAAATTTTCTAAGGAAATCCTCTGCTTTAAAAGTTGATGTGATCCAATACTTCTTCTCTCGAAATATAAAAGTTAGACCTTCTGGTGTGAGCCATCTTTATTGAACCCCATTTCTTCTCAGCACTTCTGATAGTTTGTTATAATCTCTTCTTTTCTCCCGATCTCTCCAAGGTATTTCCTTCAAAATCCTTATTTCTGTTTCTTGGTATTTCATTGTATTTGTTTTTGCTTCAATCAGTATCCTATCCTGTATTGTTCTTTTGGAGAATTGAACTTGCACCTCCCTCGGGACTTTTTTTTTTTGGTAAACAAAAATTTTATTTTTCATTCATTGAGAATTCATATAGCTAACACAATTAATAGTTTCCATTACATTTCATTCACCCTACTCCCAATACCTCCCTCCCTCCTCGGCTTCCCACAATGCTTTCCCCTTTTATCATTTTTTTCAATATAACATTAAATATTCTCATTTTTCTTAACATTAAAATGTTTAGATAACAATCAGTTGATTTAATATTGTTCTAAACATAGTAAACTTTTCTTCACCTCCCAGTTCTTTTCCAAATAAATTTTAAAGTCCTTCCATTCTTCCAAAAATTCTATATCTTCTCTGTTGTTTAATTTTCTTGTAATTTTATCCATCTCTGCCATGAACAGAACTTTTTGTATCCAATCTTCTATCTCTGGCACTTTATCTATTTTCCCATATTGTGCATAAATCATTCTCGCTGTTGTTAGTAAGTACCAGAGTAAAGTCTTTTTTGTTACGTTAACTTCTTCCATTTTAAGTCCCAAAAGCAGAATTTCTGGTGCCTTTTTAAAAGAACATTCAATATTTTTTGTATTTCATTGTGGATTTTTGTCCAAAAATCCACAGCCTTTTCACATGTCCACCACATATGGTAAAATGAGCCCTCATGTTTCTTACATTTCCAACATTTACTAGACAAATTCTGGTTCATATTTGCTTTTTTTTTTGCGTCATGTACCCTCTATACATCATTTTTTAACAGTTCTCTCTAACATTGGT
>NW_015161475.1:239278-245133 GCF_001447785.1 Gekko japonicus | reverse complement strand
TCCATCGCTTCCATGGCAGCTTGGAGCTCTTTCTTCTCCTTTGTTGACATCCTTGGAGATGATGTAGAGCCTGTCCTAGGTCTGACAACTGGAACTATTGCTGGATCTGAGCCGGTTCTCTGTCTTGTACTTCTGGTCTCCGTTTTGGCGTTACTGCTGTACTTCTCAATTTTATTATTTTTTCCATCGCTTCCATGGCAGCTTGGAGCTCTTTCTTCTCCTTTGTTGACATCCTTGAAGATGATGTAGAGCCTGTCCTAGGTCTGACAACTGGAACTATTGCTGGATCTGAGCCGGTTCTCTGTCTTGTACTTCTGGTCTCCGTTTTGGCGTTACTGCTGTACTTCTCAATTTTATTATCTGATAGTCTTTTTAAAGTTCATTAATGCTGGTAAGCAGGTTCTGACTATTTTCGCTCTTCTGAGGCCCTCCCAAAGTCTTAAAAAAGCGTTTTGATTTCAGGTCCTCCTCAAAATGTCGGGCGCAACTTCTCAATGGTTTTTCTGGATAGAGTAGGTCAGTTTTGTTTCAACCGGATCCGCTTGTGCACATATACTCACATCCGGTCCGGCACTTTCGTGGTTCCGATCGTCTTCCTGTAGTCTTCCTGTTGTCCGTAGCCTCTCTAGGCACTCCACTTACTGCTTATGCCGTTCGGACCTCTTTTTGCAGTGCACCAACCCACTCCTCCCGCGATACTCTTCGTCAGTTTCGGTTTTGAGTTGCGTCCATAACTCATATCTCACCACAGGAATGTTCAACAATAATCGTTTTTTCGCTTTAAAAACACTCAATCAAGTCACTTTTTTTCCGGAATCGGATTTCTGGGATTGTCAAATCATTCTACGCCCACCCGCACGGTTCAAATCAGTCTTTTTCAGGTAAGCGGCACGATTTTGTTATCTAGCGCGATCAAAATTGGGTTAAGCATTGCATCTTTTCACTCACGTATAGTCCCCTTTTGCAAAGAAGTCGGCTGATGGAGAATTTATGTTGATTACTCAACTCGAACAGCTTCTGTAGTGGTGCTTGGCACCTCGGGACTTTCATTCGTCTTGCATATGTTGAATTTTGCCTGTATACTTGTTCAGTTTCTGAACTGACCTGTGCAGATTGAGATAAGACACACATTAGATAAACTGCAGATGGGTGTAAGAGCGAAAGGTATCTCAGCATCAGTGGTAGGGTTGCCAGCCTCCAGGTGGGACCTGGGGATCTCCCACTTTTACAACTGATCTCCAGCTGACAGAGATCAGCTCCCCTGGAGAAAATGGCTGTTTTGAAAGGTGGACTCTATGGCACTGTACTATGCTGAGACCCTTCCCATTCCCAAAACCCACCCTCTCCCAGATCTACCCCCAAAGTTGCCAGGTATTTTCCAACCCAGACCTGGCAACCCTAGCCAGTGGCCAATGCATTGGATTTTTGTGGGCAGGAGCCACAGTTTGGAAGTGGTGGCCTATACAAAAATAGTGGGTGTCGAATTCCAAAGGACGTAGGCCCAAACCTGCCAAACATTTGTGCCAAATACCAGCAAACTGTTATCTAGCTAGGCAGGAATCCATTAGCGTGGATAAAGAATGTGGCAGGAATAGGTGGCTGAATAGAAGTAAATTGACTGGTGCTTTGAACTGGGCAAGGGGTGCCAGAAGGAGCCTGGCCCAATGAAATTAAGGTCCCTTTGCCCTGTTGGTCAGTCTTGGAGCAGTGCAGTTTGTTAGCAACAATCCTTATGTCCTTGAGTGCAAGCGGGCGATTGTCAGAACTGTTATGAGAAGGAGTGCATAGTTCCCTGCAGTGGAAAGCACCGAAAAAAGACAGCATAAAGGCTGCCTTGAACAGGGTGACCTTATATGGAGACCCTACAGCATCACCATAAGTAAGATGTGATTTGTGGCACTTTCCACCACCACCATGAACTCAGTATAAGAAAATCTTGTATCTACAAACTTTTTAGGGGAGGGTCCATAGGCCAGCATCAGAGAATTCATTTTGCATGCAGAAAGTCCCATGTTCAGTTCCTAGTATCTCTTCTTCAAGGCTCTTGAAGAGTACAAACTGACTCAGGCCTGAGATCCCAGACTCAGAAGAAACAATACCAGAGCTACAGAGAACTTCAACAAGAATGCAGCAGCTTGTTGAACTTATCATGTTCCATTCCACATTTATATACAAGTCAAGCCCCCTTGCAAACTATCTGCAAGCCAGACTGGTGGATGGTGGAGGATCACTGGGCAATGCTGAGTGGAAAGGACTAGTGGTCTATCTTGTTATAAGACAGCAACATCATCATATGTCTACCTTTAAGAGAGAGCAGCTTGGCTCAGGTGGTAATGTATGCTCTTCACATTCAGAATGGCTCAGGTTCAATTCCTGACATCTCTAGTAAAAAAGTTCTTAAGTGTCAGGAAAGACCTTTCTCCATCTGAGATACTCAGCAGCTGTAGCCTGTTAGAGTAGACCACACTGAGTTAGATAGACCAATACTGTCATGTAACCATAAGAATATAAGAGGAGCCCAGCTGAATCAGGCCAGTGGTCCATCCAGTCCAGCATCCTGTCTCACACAGTGGCCAACCAGTTCCTATGGATATGCCAAGGCCTTTCTCTGATGCTGCCTCTGAGCTCTGTGCTCAGAGGTCCATATGGACACGTGACTGCCCTCCTTATATCTAGCATGGTGCTCAATTTGAAATATGCATTCCTGGTGAAATATTTTAGTAGACTTAGACAAATGACTCAGCTTTATTATCTTCTGTCAAGACTATAATCCCTTCTTTCATGTAATGAATTGCCATGTACAATAGGATGTGTCCTGTGCTCTTCAAAAGCTTTTGCAACCTCCTGGGCATAATCATAACCAAACATACGCACTGAACATTGTGGAAACCATAAGCCATAAAACAACTTGCAAAATCTCATTCTCATCCAGTGCAAATCAAAATGTTTTTCTTTTTTTATTATGGCTTCAGTCTGGATAAACCTAAAGCAAATCTGACATCAATCAGCAGCTACTTTGTTGGTTTATGAGGCGATGCTTGAAGTGACAGTATGCTTCCGACAGCCAATATGGAATTCAAGTTAGCTGTCATCACTGTGGTGAAGGGAAAAAGTCTGGCTGTTTTGCATGCCTTGTGAAATTTCCCTTCTGTTTTCTGAATTGTGCACGAGGGCACTGTGATGGTGTCCTAGGGCCTGACACCACACTCAAAGGATTTTCCATCATAATTTCCATTTTCAGCCCCCAGAGGGAACTGAAAATGGTCATTGGTAGAATTAAATTTACCAGTTACCTGCCTATAGTGGGCGACCTCCTGGCCCATGCTATTTCCCCTGTGTGAGCAGAAGGAAAATGAGAACCCAAAAGTGACATCACAGGACCTGTGTCATTCTAGGAAGTATCCCAGATTTCTATGGTCTCACTCAGAAAGGATATGACAACATCAGTGATGCTCCCTCTCCCCAGGCTTTGGGGGTTACCATCACAGGGCTGGTAACTCTAGGTAGAATTTAGGCCTGAGTAAAATCCCACCAAAGATTAGATCAATAGCTGAGGGATGAGGTAAACTGACAGCGTCAAGGTGGTCAATGAATAAGAACCAAGGTTTTTTTAGAAGAAGAAAGCACAAACAGAGGTGAGAGAGAGAGAGAGAGAGAGAGAGGAGGAGGAGGAGGAGAAGAAGAAGAAGAAGAAGAAGAAGAAGAAGAAGAAGAAGAAGTTGGATTTCGCTCAGAGAGAGCGGCTTACAATCACCATTTAGACAGTACTTGCCAGGGAAAAAAGCCCTTTCCAAGCAGGCTTTAACAGCTTCTTACACTTTTAGCAATCTATTACACATAATCCACAGTTCCCCATTGAAATTTTGTAACTATCTCATATTCAGGAAATTGCCAGATCCCAGGACACTGTCTTTAACGTGCTCTCTTGTTACACTAACCTTTAGGGGAGGGAAATAACACACATGCATATGTTGATTTATGTAAATACTAGGAGTAATGCCCGTTATGGGAATAAATACAACGAGATCTAGAAGGAAGCTCCAGATGAGTGTCCCGACTGTGGCTGGTGGGGCGGCAGAGGGAAGCGGAAAATGGAGGGAGGCAAGCCATGTTTCTTTCCTTATGCTTAGCTATAAGGCAGGGCTGTCTCAAGTCATTTTGCTGCCCCAAGTGGGTAGAATGGGAGGACAGCCTCATGGTAACAGATATGGTTCTCTCCATCTCTGACACTTTTTTAGGAGGATGGGGGTTGTTATGCAGTGGCAGCTAAGGTAGAAAAGCACCTCCTCCTGTTCCATGTTTTCTGGGTTCCAAGGGTCTGGAAAGTAGTTCCATAGCTGATTACATGGTTGCCAACTCTGGGTTGCGAAATACCTGTAGATTTTAGGGGTAGAGCCTGGGGAGGGCAGGATTTGGGGTGGGGAGGGACCTCAGTAGGGTATAATGCCATAGTATCCACTGCCCAAAGCAGTCATTGTCTCCAGGACAACTGATCTTGGTTATCTGGACATCAGTTTTAATAGCTGGAGATCTCCAGGTGCTGCCTTGAGGTTGGCTTATGTTAATTTGGGGCTATACAGTCTCGGCTAAGGTAGAAAAGAACCTCCTCCAGAGCCATGTTTTCTGGGTTCCAAAGGTCTGGAAAGTGGTACCATTGCCAATTGCACGGTTGGCAACTCTGGGTTGGGAAATACCTGTAGATTTGAGGAGTAGAGCCTGGGGAGGGCAGGATTTGGGGTGGAGAGGTATACTCAGCAGGTTATAATGCCATAGAATCTACTGCCCAAAGCAGCCATTGTCTCCAAGAGAACTGATCTGGGTCATCTGGACATCAGTTTTAATAGCTGAAGCCCTGAGTGCTACGTCACATTGGCTGTCATACAGGGGCCATCTCAGTAGTATATAAGAACACAGAGTCCACCATTTTCTCCAGGAGAACTGATCTCTGCCATCTGGAAATCAGTTGTAATTCTGAGTGATCTTTAGCCATGGTTTCCCCCAACAGACACTAAGGGGAAATTTATTTTACCTCTGAACATCAACAGCAAACTGTTTAGAATGTTAGAGAGAAAGGCCAGTGAGGCCGCATATGCAAACAACTTCTGTGTTCTGAGGCAAAGGCGAATCGGGCCACATATGCAATGACCTCTGTGTTCTGACTGGCTGTGGGGGGGAGAGGAACAGCAAACTGTTTAGAATGTTGGAGGCAGAACTCAGGCAAAGCAGGGAGACCCTCTGAATGACAGATCAGAAAGCGAACTGATTTTGGAGCAGGTTGGAAGTTTCAGGGGAGTCCATGACCAAAATAGAATTATATATACCGGAGGATGTATAAATTTTAAATGCTAAGGAGGTTGGGTTTTTTAAAGACAGATTTAAAACAGGCCACACATTTGATCCTAGGGTTGCCATTTGCCCAGTGGGGGTGGGGGATCCCTTGATTTTGCAGGTTCCTGCCTGTCACCAGCCAGCTAGCCAGTGAGAGGGAATCCTCCTCAAACAGTGACATTGTACACAATATGCCTGCATTATCCAGAAGTGATGTCAGCAACACTGGGGGTGACGCTCTAGATTTTGGGCGAAACTCTATGGTTTGATGCCTGAGAAATTGAAGTTGCAACAATGAATCTGCTAATCTGTTAAACGAATTAATGAAAGTTTTAAATAACTGTTATTTACTTATGTTTTAAATAAAGTTTAAAGCAAGTATCTACCAAAAAACATTGTGGGGGACAAGTATCATCTTAAAATATATATATATATTTAATTTATTTAAAGTATTTATTAGCTGCCTTTCTAATCCTGCAGAGCTGAAGGCAGTTTACAATATTACGAAAATATATTAAAAGATGGCA
>NW_015161475.1:172942-238960 GCF_001447785.1 Gekko japonicus | reverse complement strand
TCGGCATTCGCACCTGTGGCATGGCTAATTGTGTGTGATTGCGACCAAAAACAACCCCCCCCCAATAAAACCAGAATTTAAAATAATAATTTAGGACTGCTTTAATTAAATGCAGTCTTGAATATTTAAAATACCTATTAGCCTCCTGCCAGTAGAATATTTAAAATATCTATTAGCCTCCTGCCAGTAGGCAGAACTAATCAAATGTTCTCAATAATTTTCAGCTGCCTCCTAAAGGTCAAGAGTGAAGGGGCCAGGCACACCACCCTAGTGAGGTTGTTCCATAACTGTGAGGCTGCCACTGAAAAGGCCTGCTCTCAAGTACCCGCCAGATGACCTTCTTTGGTTGAATGGGACAGGCAAGAGGACCCTGTGATCTTCATTCCTGGGCAGGAACATATAGGAGAAGGCGGTCCTTCAGATACCTAAGTCCCAAGCCATGTAGGGCTTAAAATGTCAAAGCCAATTCCTTGAATTCTACTCAGGAGCAGATTGGAAGCCAGAGTAATTGTAGCATTGGGTTACTGGTAACTGGGATCTCTTCCTCTCTCACACATGGAAATATTTCTTCTAAAAGTGTACCTGTTGGGACTAGGGATGCCATGAATTTCTTGGTGAGTCTGTTCAGCATGAGAACTCACTGCATGAGCTGAGTCAGTATTATAATATGTCAATCAGACGTTAGCCAATTAGCAGCTCTCTTTGGTTTGGCACCAACTTGAACACTTGCCAAACAGATTTGTATCATGTCTTGAAAAACTGGGCATGTGTGGAAATGCTACTGATCCAAATAGATTGTCTGAATAGTCCTTAGTGATGTTAATATCTGCCAAACACTGATTTTAGGATTTTTTAAATAGATCATTTATTTCTGATTGATTCATTTGATTTGTGACTGATTTAACAGTCTAGCTAAATAATTGCCCACCAAGCAGAGCAGCCGTGAAGAATACAAATCCATCGGGCTGAGTGAGAACATGGATGTTTGAAAAGCCAGTTGTGTCAAGTCTCAGCTGACTTGCAGCAACCCCATAGCATTTTCAAGGCATTTTCAAGGCTTCCCTTTGCTTTGAAATGAGACAAGCAGAAGTGGTTGGCCACTGCCTCCCTCTGTGTAGCAACCCTGGACTTCCTTGACGGTCTCCCATCCAAGCACTAACCAGCCAGAACCAACCTTGCTTAGCTTCTGAGATCTGACATGACTGGGCTAGCCAGGGTCGGGGGAAAAGAGTTGAAGCAAAGTGCCAAACAGTCATAAATTGGTCAAGAAAAAGGGTGTCCTTGGTGGAAAGTGCCATGAAGTTGCTGCCAATTTATGGTGACCCCATTGGGTTTTCAAGTCAGGAGACAGACAGAGTTGGTTTGCCATTGCCTCCTTCTACACTAGGAATGGGCACAAAACACATTTTTGTGGTTTGGTTCATGGTTTGTGGCTGAACCACAAATCGAACCACAAACCAATATGCCAGTTCATGAATTGAACCAGTATATGTCAGTTCATGAGCCATTTAAAATTTAAACCCCTGCTTTCTGCTCCTCAGGTCTTTTTGTTTCCAAACAGCTAAGCATCCCTACTCTGAGCCACTAAAATTCTGATTTCTGCACCCCATGAAAAACCACAGGGAGCAGAAAGCAGGAGTTTCCAAACAGTTTGGTTAAATGAAACAGCTGCTTTCTACCATTTCTGCTTCCTGCAAAAAGCAGTGGTTTAAGTGTTCCGAGCCATTTAAACCAAACAGCTGAGCTGTTTTTCATGAAGAGCAGAAAAAGGTAAACTTCTGCTTTCTGCTCTTCATGAACAACTACAAACTGCATCAAAATTTGTTAAAATTCATGGCAGTTTTTTAGTTCACAAACATCACTTCATGAACCACAAACCAGTCAAAGGCCCCGGTCACATGGGCCGGATATCACGGGGGGGAGGCATGGCGAATTGCCCCAGCCCAGTTTGATTCACGATTATGCGATTAGACGAGCCAGCAGCACAGCATGGGTCCTTCCCTCAGTGCCAGCGGGTAAACGAAGGACCGGAGGGGAATGCTGAGTGCTGGCACGATCACACCACGGGCGTCTAGAGGCAGCCCGTGGCAAATGTTTAGTAGTACCTTGGAGGTACTAGTTTTTTAACGCGCATTGTCGGCGATAAGCCACGGGTGTGCTCCACTTCCCAGATGTTGGGGTGTGATCGCACCCGGATAATCCGCCCACCTTCCATGCCTCTCCCGTGGCCGGGGCCAAAATTCATGATAAACTTTAATTTTTCAGCCAGTTCATGCCCATCCCCACTCTGCTCCCCTGGACTTGCTTGGTAGTCTCCCATCTAATTACTAACCAGGGCTGACCCAGCTTAACTTTCAAGATCTGATAACATTGGGCTATCCTGGGACACCAGTGATACCCTGGCATTTGGGGGGGGGGAATACCCTAGTATTTGGGGGGAAATTCTATGGTAGAAGCCATTTTTACCATAGAATTCAGGCTACCTTTAAAATAATGAAAACCAGCCTTGTGTCAGTTGGGAAATGTCTCCAACACTCAGCTATCTGGGTTGTGGTATACATTTTCACACCCATCTTGTTCCTGAGCAGGAGGACAGAGGGGGGAAAAATCCCAAATTGCAATTGACAAAGTGTGTTCCTTTAATTATTAGAACTAATTAATTGCTGACTAAAGTATCAACCCATGTAATTATATATCAAAATAAATAATCTTACAAGCTAAATGAGGCAGCTGGTTGCAAAATAATGAGGACTTACCCTCCATGTAAGCATATTTCCAGCTCTGCAGATACCTTCTAGTTTCAGATGGAACCCAGTTCTCCATACAAACTATTCGAGCACCCATCACAGATAGTCTGCAGAAGCTATTTACAGACATAGATTATCTGTTAGAACATCAAGGATGTCAGAGTTGATATCAGCAGGCAAAGCATAGATGACTGAACCGTGTTCAAAGCACTACTCTTTAGGTTAGAACATCACCCCAGGACCTGCCCCCTGGGCAGTATGCAAATTTGGTCTTTACAGGCAGCAAGCAATGGTAAAGAGAGCCTTGGCTGAGGATATATTTGAAGTAGCCAATGGGAAAGATGGAATTAGGTGTGGAGGATGAAATTTACGTCGAAAAAGTTTGCCATGGTGACCAAAATAAGATACAGGGCAAACCTGAATCTAGCCTTGTTGGGAAAACAGTGGTCATTTTCCAAAATGGCTGATTGGGAGATGGGAAGGTTTCAGTACATGCCTCAACTTGTCCAAAACCTGTGCAAATTAACTTTTAAGAATGCAGTATTTCCGAGTCAGGGGTGGTATGCGAAGTGCACACTTTAATGTACAAATTTAGTTAAACATAATAAATGTCTTTATTAGTTCCATGAGCAAATAAACATAGCTTGCTCTATAAAACCTAGCACACTGCACTTTACATGAATATTTTCAAATTGTTCTCCAAGTGACTGTCTTGCACCCTTTGAGGACAGAGGCTCATTTGAGATGGGTGGAAGCTGTACACATCTGGGGCAAATGTAGTGTTTAGCTTGCTGATATAGGGCTGCCAACCTCCAGGTGACACCTGGAGATCTAAGTTGTTCAGAGCAGTGAGATCCAAACAGGACTGTGAGAAGCTCCACAGGGATCTGTCAAGACTGGATGAGTAGGCATCAATGTGGCAAATGAGATCAGCATGGGCAAGTGCAAATTAATGCACACTGGAGCCAAAAATCCTAACTGTAAATATATGTTGATAGGGTCCGAATTGGCAGAAATTGACCAGAAGAGAGACCTTGGAGTCATGGTAGATAACTCACTGAAGATATCAACTCAGTGTGTGACTGCAATAAAAAAGTGAGATACTATGCTGAGATTATTAGAAAGAGCATTGAAAACAAATCAGCCAGTATCATAATGACCCTGTATAAACCTATGGTACAGCCTCATTTGGAATACTGTGTACAGTTCTTGTCACTGCACCTCCAAAAAGATATTATAGCATAGGAAAAAGTTCAGAAAAGGCCAACTAAAATTATTAAGGGGATAAAATACCATCTTTATGAAGAAAAGTTAAAGAAGTTAGGGCTCTTCAGCTTAGAGAAATGACAACTGAGGGGTGACATGATAGAGGTTTACAAAATTATCCATGGGGTAGAGAAGGTGGAGAAAGAGGTATTTTTCTGCCTTTCTCACAATACAAGAATTTGTGGGCACTCAATGAAATTAATGAACAATAGGAAGTACTTCTTCACCCAAAGAGTAATTAACACATGGAATTCATTGCTGCAGGAAGTGGTGGCAGCTACAAGCATAGACAACTTCAAGAGGGGATTGGATAAGCATATGGAGCAGAGGTCCATCAGAGGCTATTAGCCACAAGGTACAAATGGAACACTGTACCTGGGGCAGTGATGCTCTGTATTCTTGATGCTTGAGGGGCAACAGTGGGAGCTTCTGGAGTTCCGGCCCCACTGGTGGATCTCCTGATGGCAGCTGGGTTTTGGCCACTGTGTGACACAGAATGTTGGACTGGATGGGCCACTTGTCTGATCAAACATGGCTTGTCTTATGTTCTTATGGCTCCTGCTATTACAGCTGATCTCCTGAAGACCAAGATCAGTTCCCTTGGAGAAAATGGCTGCATTAGATGGGGGACTGTATGGCATTATAACCTGCTGAGGTCCCTCCCCTTCCCATACCCCACCCTCCCCGGGTTCGACTCCCCAAATCTCCAGGTAATTCCCCACCCAGAGCTGGCAACCCTATGTTAAAAGTTATTATATGTTTTATTGATTTTTGGTTTTAAGTGTATCTTATCCTATTCTATGTTTATTTTAACTTTATTTGTTTGAATGATAGGTTTTTGGTTGGTTTTAATAATTTTTCATATGTGTTTAATCTGTTAGCTCCCTTGGTGGCCCTGATGAGGGCAGAAAGGTGGAGAATAAACAAACTAGGCAGAGGTTGTTATTCCAGTTGTGCAGACAGAGTCTGTCATTTGCTGGTATAACAGGAAATTAGGTTCATTAGACATTCCTATCCCATCCTTTGATCAAATTGGCACAAAGGGTAGCTTACAAAACCTTTAAAATACTATGAAAATATAGGTGTAGGCTATTATACCCTGCTTTTCTTTATCTTTTAAGGAGTTTCCAAGCAGCTTACAATCACTTTTCCTTCCTCTTCCCTCAACAGGCACCTTGTGACATAAGTGGGGCTGAGAGTTTTGAGAGAAATGGGACTGGCCCAAGGTCACCCTGCAAGCTTCATGTGGAGGAGGAGTTAGGAATTAAACCTGGTTCTCCAGATTGAAGTCCACAGCTCTGAATCACTATACCTTGCTGGCTCAAGTGAAAGAATTCAAAGCCCAGGAAGAACAAAACAATGGGTTGTTCTCCTAGTCAGCTAAGTATGGACCTCTTCCTCTAATCTAAGGAGCATGGAAGAGTTTCTTTTTGTTTGTTTGTTTGCATTGTGTTTGTGTGTGTCGGTGTGTGTGTCCATGCCTGGAAGTCATGGCGACCTTTGGTGACTCCTATTGAGGCATGGAGGACATTCAGAGAAGTGGCTTGATAGCCTGCCTTTGCCTCCCGGCCCTGGTATTCTTTGGAGGTCTCACATCCAAGTACTTGCCAGAGTCAGCCCTGCTTAGCTTCCGAGATCAGGCAGGCCTGGACTATCCAGGTTAGGGAAAAGAGCATCTTTTAATGGAAGAGCTTCTTCTTCCAGTGGAAGAGACTCTTCCATCACCGAGGAAAGCTTCATACTGAGTGGAGGGCAGGGATACAACTGTTAGCTGAATTGCTTTATATACAGCAATTGGCAATTTATAAATGGGTATAAATGGGCCAATTTATACCAAGGTCCTGTTCCCACCAAGGGTTACCAGTAAAGGATTCGAGACGGTTGTGGTTAAAATAGATGTCTTTTACTTAAAAATATATATCATACAAACAATACTGATGCATTCACACATTCAATCAAGTTTCTAATAATTACAGTAGGAAATAAGCACGGCTGCATTAGCAGGTAGGGATGATGGTGGGCAATACTTATCTGTCTTGCAGCTTGGTTGTTCCAATGAAGAATGGATGGGAAGAAATTGAAAATAAAAAGGATCCACACTACCAGAACTAGCCGGACTGTGTGGGGGTCTCTTGACTGCAGATCAAGTGATCAAAGTAGAGGCAAGGGTTGGGGATAGCAAGTGGGGCTCAAGGGGAGTAAAAGCAGATAGGGGTTGTTGCGGGGATTGCTAGCTAGGAGGAGACAGGTTACTGGTCCTTTCCTTTTATAGGGGGTCCAAGAGATGGGTGGTAACTGTTCCAACCTCTTTACCCACCTACCTGTTAGTCCATCCCAAAAACAATCCTATTGGTTGCATGTGGGAAGGGGAGGTTACCTGAGAGGGGTGGCCAGTATTGTAACCTAAAACCTTACTCAAAGGATGGCATCTGGACAGGTGTGAAACCTAGGTGTCAGGGTGCTCCATTGTAGTGTTGATGAAGCTGGCCATTCCATTCATTTGTCTGTGGGAGTTCCACCATTTTTTTGAACCGAAGTCCAGCACGTTCAGTCTAAGAACTGAGACAAATGGAGCTTTGAGCCCCAAACTTAGCAACATTACAAATCCTATGCCTCACAAGAGCAAGGACCACTTAAACCTGCCAACATGTGTAGAAAGCTTTACTAAAACTATATATTAAAAAGCCCTTTACTGCAAATGGCTGGCCGTTAAGTGTCTTTTCTATGATGGAAGTGGAAAAGGTAAATTGCAGGGGCATCAAGATCCTGCTTTAACTACAGAGGGACACAACTTGCAAGAATGTCACTGGATGCCAAACTTCTCACAAAATTATCAGCTGGGAGTGATTTAGTGGCAATCAATGTGGTTTTATCATCTCAAAGGCTTTCCAAAAATATCACAGGCATGCCAACCCCAAGGCTGAAGCTTCCAAAAGAATACATTAATAGTTTTGCTTTTCCCAGTACTACAAGCCTTTGATATTGCTCAGTTTGTACCATACATAGAACGTAAAAAGAAAGATGCAGACAATGCCCCTGGCCAGTCATGGAAAAGGTACATGTCTCATCTCAAGGAACTGGCATTGCATTTATTTATTTATTTATTTATTAGATTTTTATCCCGCCCTCCCGCTGAAGCGGCTCAGGGCGGCTTACAACAAATAAAAGCCGGTAAAATTAATACATCATGTCTAAAAACCATCAATAAAACAGCCAATATAACTTATTAACATCAAGATTAACTTATTAACATTAAGATTGTGGCATATTGGGCATCACAACTCTGATCAACTGATCATGAACATTCCTATTCCTTTTCTCCCAGCCCAATCCTAGTCCCAGGATGTTTTCCTGACAGAAAACCACAATAAATAGGCAGTTTATTAGGAATGTGCACAGCAACTGTATTTGACTTCAAATGGCATTTGAGTTCAGATGTGATGCAGGGAGCTTTGACTCTCATAAGCTCATATCCTGGAAATCTTGTTCAAGGTGCTGCTGTATTTTCTTATATATGAGTTCAGTTGTGCTTATTTAAAAAAAAAATGTTCTGGTTCTATCACATCACAGGTTCTTGGTTGTTCATGTGATATTCACATTGTTTTCAATGGTACACATAGTCCTACCTGTAACTTTTCATCAATTGCCAATGAGAATGAATTGATCTGGGATGATACTCCTTGCTAGAGGGATCCTTCTCCCCACAGTGCAGAGGGAGAAGAGAAAGGGTCCATATTCCACAGTCCATTAAAAATTTCAATTGGTGGATTTTTCTTCTCTGGAGTTGGAGGCAGTGGGACCCTATAAGCCTGGAGGTCCCTTTTTCTATTCTTTTTTTAATTATAAATTTCCAGATTCGATGGAGAAAAAAATAAACAAACGCTGAATACTTAAGACAGAGTAGCTCACAAAGAAAGTGAAGCTTTCTAACCCCTTTAAAAAACCTGCCCTTACATTAACCTTTCTCCCATGTAGTGATGACTCAGGAAGAGTTAACCAAGCCTTAATTCTGATTTAAATCACACAGCATATGGAGTAACAATTCCGAGCCATCTGGATTATCATTAGCCATCAGGTTTTGTGTTCATTACACCTGTTATAAAGAGTAAAGATAATTAAATGGAGAAAGGAATTAAATTCTACTCACAGTGCTACTAGAGTTCATCAGTATGGTCTGGCTGTCCCCTTTGGCAAAGAGGCCGTTTTTTTTCTAATTCCCCTGCAGAATGCAAAATAGATAACAATTTGCATAAGGCGGCAGTACAAAAAGAGGAAAACCCTTTTTTAACTGGAGCAGATGTTTTCACTAGAAAATTATTTGTCAAAGGGTAGAGAGATTCCTTTCAGGAATTTTTAGAAGAGCTCCCTTTTACTTGAAAGGGTAAATAGACCTTATATAACTACAATACATGGCATGACCCCCAGAACAAAAGAAAAAGACACCACCCCCAGTAGGGATGGGCATGAACCAGACCAATTTTGCTCTGTTCATGGTTTGCAAACAGAAGTTCATGGTGTGTCTACCATCATGAACTTCCATAATTTTTTAGAGCAGTTCATGTGGTTCATAGAGGTTCATGGATGGATCAGAAAGCAGGGGTTTAAAGGGTCTCTCAGTCCTTTTAAACTACTGCTTTCTGTTTCCTGCTAAAGCTACAAAAACAGCTGAGTGATGGGGAGGGATTGCACAAGACAGCCCGAAACAACTATTTTTTTAGGCTTTCTGCAAACCCAACAGGGTGTGCAGGCCCACAAACCAAAAACCAATTTGGTTCGCAAACGAATCTCCTGGTTTGGTTCATTATTTAATCATGAATGGCACCGAACTGCATTTTCCCAGTTCATGTCCATCCCTACCCCCAAGATGTATAGTGGTTGCTTAAATAAACCATTTGGAACAAAAAAAGATGGATGGGTATTTGACAATTCATGAGGTTTCTCTGGAGTTTCAGCAAGGCCCTACTGTGCAATCTGAACAAGATTTTAAGAGAGATTCCCCCCACACAAACACTTGGTGTCATGCTTCAAGTACAATGTAGACAAATTGGAACAGATTCAGAGGAGGACAGTGAAGATTGTTGGGGTCCTGGAAAACAAGTCCTTGAAGAACCGGGTTGGAGTAGAGGAAGGAGAGATATGATTATGTCAATTGAATACCGGTCAAATGGAAGAGGGCAAAGACTTGTTCTCCGTTGCTTCAGAGGCCCAGATTAGATCTAAGTGGCTTGTTGTAGAAGGAAAGATTTGGGATGGACATTAGGAGAAACTCAAATGGGGCCAGCAGTTCAACAATTGGATCATCTACTAGGGTGGGGAGACTTTCCCTGAAGGTCTTCAAGCTACTGTCAAGGAAATTCTAGCTGTGGATTGGCTGCTGTGCAGGAGACACTCGAATTGGCAGTGCATTGAATGGAATGGTGTCTGCAGTGCATGAGCGCAGAAAATGGTCCTGAAAATCTATAACACAAAAACAGGGCATGGATTTTAAACCTGAACCAGTAATTTCCTACCCAATGAAGCTGAACCAGTAATGTCTTACTCAAATGAAGCAATCACAGTGAAATTTTGCCTCTGAAAACCCAGATCCAAAACTGAAATGAATTTTTTCTTGGTGCACACCCCTAGCGGATTTCCTGCAATGAGGTGTGGGTTGGTCTAGATAACTTCCAAGACCACCTTCCAACTCTACACACAACAACACCTGTTTTTTAATAGAGGTGGGCAGGAGCTACCTTAGCTGATAAAAACTGGAAAAATAGGGGGGAGGAAGGGAAAAACTCAACCCAAGATAACACTGCGAACCAGAAGGGTTAAGCTGACCATATATATTATAAAAATACAAAATTTATTAGGGTGTACACATATTAAAATATATTTGGGGTAAAAATTTTTCAAGTATCAGACTAATAAAATCATATCAAATATTAATACACATGATAGGTCAACACTTTCCAACTGAAGACTAAACGCGTTTCAGCCTCAAAGGGCCTTCCTCAGTGGTCACTATACAACATAGTATAGACACACATTCAAACATATGTATACAAGATATTTAGTACACTTATGTAAAGACCAGATGTTGTATCCTGAAATTATAAAAATAGGGGGGGAGAGGGGAAAAGAAACTCAAATTATTATTACAAATGTATACCAAATCACTATTGATTTAAACGATTCAAACTAGAATAGGTATGGCCATATTCATTCCAATTATTCTAAATAAAAACCTTGAAATGAAATTCTAAAATTATTAAATTAGTAGTTCCAAGTATTATATTTAAAGTAGCCTAATAGCCATGAAAATTAAACTGACCAACAAACCTGGTACTGAGATTTCAAAAGTCTGAATGTGTGTCACTTAACACACACACATACACACATAGGTACCTGATAGAGGTGGCCTGTTACCAGTGCACTGAAAAGTAAGGATGAATGAAGAATGTAGATCATCAACACACCTGTGTGTGTTATATGCCACCAAGTCACTTTCAATTTATGGCAATCCTACGAATTAACAACCTCTACGGGAGTCTATCATTAACAAGTCTTGCAAACTGAAGGCAACGGCTTTCTTTATTGAGTCAATCCATCACATGCTGGGTATTCCTTTCCTACTGCTTTCAACTTTTCCTAGTGAATCTTGTCATACCGTAATGGAGATAGATAGATGATAGATAGATAGATAGATAGATAGATAGATAGATAGATAGATAGATAGATGATAGACAGACAGACAGACAGACAGACAGACAGACAGACAGACAGACGTGCCAGAGGCAACTCACTAAATAAAACACGATAAAATCATTAAACAAACAGCACAAAAACAATGTTAACAGACCAGTAAAAAAACAGCCATTAAAACAATATTGTGGCTTAAGGTGCCGCCCTAAGCAGAGAAAGTCAATTGTAAATCAATGGGATTAAAAAGGGTGCATCTCTCTTTAGGGTGGCACTGTAAGAGTACTCACAGGCTCTTTCTTACTGACATCTTCCAACAACAAAAGTGCTCCATCTAAAAATGGCAGTACAATGCCCTCCAAACTATCAATCTATTGCGGAACTGGTGTATTGTCTCTAGTCTCAGTGAATGCCCATGAAGGTGAAGGCCTTGTGCAGTGCATGGTCTGACTTTTCATAGATTTTTCATATACTGCAGCTCTTAAAGCCTGTTAAGGTACATATTATTTTGTATGATAAGAGGTTTTTTCTGCTTTATCTTAAAAGAACTACCACTGCCTGGCTTACTGGTGGAAGACAGGCAGTCACTGAGTAAATGAATCCTGCATAACACTTTGAACCTCAAACAATCTATTATTGTAGTTCTGTTCAGACAACATGATGTGTACTGAAATCAATCCATGTTATAACACATGTAGGATCAGTATGTGCATATGCTCCATCTATCACCATAATTGGAGGAAGTATCTGAAAAGCAGTGTTCATGTCTATGTGCATACACTACCTACAGGCATAGATGCCATTGCTTATAAGATAGCCAAAATACTCATGTGTGTTCCCCTCTAGGTGCGTTCCCCTTTAGGTGATTTCAACATGCCCTGTGTCTGCGCAGTTAAATGAATAGTTTCTTTATCTTTCTCTCAACCTGCCTCTCTCTCTAGCCAATAGGGATCTACAGAAGTTTTGGGTCTGGCAAGCCAGGAGCCAGAACTTAAAAGTCAGATAATGGGCTAAACCAGAGGTGGCCAAACTGTACTTCGGGAGCCGTATGTGGCTCTTTCACACAGTCTAATTTAATGTTAATAAAATGCAAATTTGCATATTTTTCAATTAAGACATGTGTGTAATATTTGTTCATGTCTTGCAGCTCTCAAAATCACTCCTGAACTAAACAGTAGGCCCACCCACTTCCCATGAAGTTGTAGGGCTTGTTACTGTTTTCCACCCACCAAAGATTATTGTTGATTTTCTTGGTGTAATCTTCCCCCACCAGTTTCCACCATGATGAGTACTGCAATTTATTTATTTTTTAATTCAATTTTTAAAGTTATTTTTTCATACAAAATAATAACAATTTGACTAATATCAAAAAATATAGTGCAATGACGATTTACATAACAACTGTGGAATTAACATATTACATAGAATTATACATTTTATTAATTTCTACATCATGGGTGTGTCATCTGTTTCAAAAACGCTGTAAGTTTTTAAGATGCTCATTTTTGGGATGATTTCACCTTCTGCAAGGTATTGAACCTCCGGGAGCAAAACGGCTTGAAAGATTTTTGCATTCTTTTGTGTTTGTTGATAAGTCATTTTCCCATATATAAAATGTTCCCATAATTTGTTTTGCCAGTCAGATATGCTTGGGATGGTTTTTCCTTTCCACTTCTATCTTTGGGTTTCTGCCATATGACATCAGCCAGGGGTGTTGTCACAGATGTTCTCTTCAATATGTTGCCATCATGGTGGATTGTCTGTTGTTAGAATCCGTACTGGAGATGATAATTGTATGGCTTCATACTGTAAGACTAGGTCCGGAAAATTCATACCTCCATTTTTTATTGAGCGTTTCAATGTTGTAAAACTGATTCTAGGTGTTTTATAGTCCCAAAAGAATTGAAGAAACACAGTCTGCCAGTTGGTTAGCTCTTTCCTCGTGATTTGAATGGGTAAGGCACATAGAAGGAATAGAAGTATGCTTTTGATGAGAATTTCATCCAAATCAATTGACAGCAGAAGAGATTCAGTGTTTTGTCCCTTGCAATGTGCTATTAGGTTCAAAGTTCATCGTATATTATCTGTTAGTGTACGTTTAGGAATAAATCCTGTCTGTTCTGATATGTAATTCTGAATGATGTTTTTTTTTTTTAAAAATATTTTATTATTTTCCAAATAACATGATTGCAACACAAATCATACATTTTAAAGTGCTATACAAATTAATACATTCTCTAATACACCATATCACTGGCAATGTCTGCTTACATTATAAGTGTTAAGAACAAAAAGAATTTCCTTCGTCATTACCAGTGGTAGCTTAAGAAACTATTTTATTCCTTCTCCTTGAACTCATGCCCAAATAATACATAATTAATAAAGAGATTTTTTAAATTTATCCCAAGCTGTTTCTCATGTATCTTAACTATATTATTTTATGCCTTTTAATTACTCTTAGTGAAAAACTAAAACAACGGCCACAAAATTTTTAACCTTCTTGGTGGAGTCCTTGGAGGTTGCCACCTCCCTGTGGGTCTTTGGAAAATTCCAAAGGGGGTCATTCCCTAGGACCCCGCCCTATGGGAGGTAATAGGGAAATTCCTGCCGAGTGCCTTACCCGCTGTGCTCCTATTATACCTTGCTATCTATATATTTAAAAACTAATAATATTAAGGCATATTATCTGAAAATTAAACCTTTTTTCCTCTCTCTCTTGAGGGTTCCAACAGATGTTTTTTCCCTTTTCAGAGGCTCTTTAGAGTTTTTGTATCCAAAACTTAGACTCCATCCCTATTGGAGTTTCTTATGTAGACACATCTTCTAAAACTCTTAGCATTTCTTCACCTGACTTGACATCATAGACAGTAAATGTTCTGTTCTTGTGATTTATATATAAATGTCCTAGTGGAAGCCAACGGTACCTGATGTGTTTTTCTGCCAGACGTTGTGTAATAGGTTTCAAGGTACGACGTGCTGTTAAAATCTCTGGTGGGAGGTCCTGATACACTTGAATCTGGGTGTCTTGCAGTTTAAGTCCATTATTTATCCTTGCAGCTTCTAAAATAGTTTTCTTTACTTTGATGTCTGTCAGTTCAGCCATTATGTCCGGGATGAGAGTGGGGGAGCCTGATTGGGGTGTCTTCAGTCGATAGGCTTGACAAATTGGTGGAGCCGGCAGCTGCAGTAATTCTTGGAGCCATTCATTTAAAGAGCCCGCGAGATCTTTCTGTAAGGCAAAGTTTGGGGAAATTCCCCTAAGCTTGATTTTTTTTTCGCGGGCCTTTGTGTCCAATAATATTATTTTGGACTTGCTCCAAGTCTCAAAAGTCTTTAAATTCTCTATTTCCTTCGAATTTTGAGCAGTCTGCTTCAATGCCTGTTCTGTTCTCTCCCTCAAGTCTGTAAGGCTCAAGTTCATAGCATCAAGCTTTTGGTGGATTGGAGTAATGCTGTCTTTGAACTCTTTTTTCATTTCAACAAACATAGTCTGTATGTCTTTTTTGGTTATAGAGTCCTCACGCTTCCTTTTAGTCTGTCGGCAAGCAGCTTCACCGTCTGACTCAGCTTCTAGTGGGGGAGGAGAGTCTTCATCCGAAGTTAGCATGTTTCTCTCGGTTTGTTGAGACTCTTTGATATTTTTCTTGGCTGCTTTCCCTCCTTTTGGCCTCCCCATTCCTTCCGACAAGCAGTTCTTATCTTAAGAGTCCTTAGTTGATCTTTTGTTAGCGTTATTTGGAGCACAGATGCGGAGGCTCTTTTCGGTCTGACTGCGCAGTCTCGCAGTCACCGGAAGCTTCTATTCTGAATGATGTTTTGAAGTCTACTTGCTATTTAACAACGCGATTGGTCGGTATGTAGAAGGAGATTCTCGAGTTGTCTCATCTTTAGGGATAGTGATTACGTGTGATTCTCTCCAAGAAGGAGACATTCGCCCCATATTCAATATGTGATTGCACGTCATAGCAAAGTGATCTACTAATTGAGTGTTGAATGTTTTATAAAATATTGGGCCAAAGCCATCGTTGCCGGGAGCTGTGTTAGATTTTGTTTGTTTCAGAGCATTCTTCTGTGTTGGTAATAGGGAGGTCCAAGCTTCTGTGATGTTCTGGTTTTAATTTGTTTACCAAATCATTTTTCTGTGGAAATTCTTGAATTTTATCTACGTTTGGATTAGTAGTGCTATACAGTTTCTCATAAAACTGAGTAAAGCAATCACTAATTTCTTCAGGGTTTGTAGTTGTGGAATTATTTTGGGGTTTTATGGAAAAGATTTTTTTCTGTATTTGTTTATTCTTAACATGCCAAGCCAGTAATTTGACACTCTTAGCGTTTTTTTGCCAAAAGATCTTTATAATTTTTTTTGCTTCCTGTGGTTTTGTATATAGACTTTGCAATTTTTTCCAGTGTGACTTTGATTTCATGTTCTCTTTCTTTTTTCCATTTAGAGGCTATTGCGATGGACTTTCCTGTGATTACCGCTGGATCTTCTACTTTGGTTTCTAAAGTAAAATGCACAGATTTGGCCAATAAGACTGCAACCCCTCTTGATTTTTATGAGCTTCCAGCTTGGTATTGTTGGTCGTACCAACCAGCATTCAACACCACTTAGTTTTGAGGTTTTAAGTGCCTTTCTTGCATAAACACGACATCAGGTTTTGATTTTAAGATAAATGAGGTCATCTTCCTTCGCTTAGCACATTTAGACCTTGCACATTAATCTAAAAACACATGAGTCAGACATATTAACAGAATTTAGCGTGTCTTCAGAAATAGATATATGAATACAAATAGTATTAGATAGTATTAGATATTACAATCAGTTAGTGTAGCACAATGCTAAAGTCTAACAAGTTGTTATACAAAATTGATCACAATAGAATTAATAGATTAAATTGTGTATTTCAGCTGTTTCAAAAAAAATGTTACAGTAAACCACAAAGACAACCAGTGAGCAACAAATAAATTTTCCCTTCTACCACCTTAGACATCTTCCCGCAAGTTAATAATCCACAAAGTTTGTGACTCTAAATTGTCAAGTACAAAAACAAAACCATGTGAACCCAGGGCCCCAGAGAATTTTCTGGGAGACTGTTCCAATACAGTCATCTGGGCACACAACCAGGGAGCGAACTAAACTCAAGAGGTTACCCCCGCTTAACCGCTCCCGCCCATGTTGCGTTCTTAATTTTACATGTATAGTTATCATCTTTATACAGACTCATGGAGTAAGATATACATCGGTTTCAGTAATGATGTCCTAGCCCTAATCCTAACCCTATCATAACCGTAACCCTAACCCTAGCCGTAGCCCTAACACTAACCCTAACCATAGGCCTCACCCTCACCCTAGCCCTAAAGCTAACCGTAACCCTAACCATCGCCCTAGCTTTCTCCCCAACCCTAGCCTTAACCCTCACCCTCACCCAAACCCTAGCCCTAGCTGTAGCCCGAACCCTAACCCTAGCCCTAACCCTAACTCTAACCCAAGCCCTAGCCCTAGCCCCAACCCTAACCCTAATGCTAGCCATAGCCCAAGCTTTAACCCTAACCCTTTCCTAACCCAAACCCTAACCTTAGCCCTAGCCCGAACCCTAACCCAAACCCTAACCTTAACACTTACCGGGCTAGGGCTAGTGTTAGGTTTCGGGTTAGGGTTAGGGTGAGGGTTAGGGCTAGGGCTAGGGTTAGGGTTAGGGTTAGGGCTAGGGTTAGGGCGAGGGTTAGGGTGAGGGCTAGGGTTAGGGTTAGGGCTAGTGATAGGGTTAGGGCCAGGGCTAAGGCTAAGGCTAGCATTAGGGTTGGGGTTAGGTTTGGGGTTAGGGCGAAGGCTAGGGCTAGGGTTAGGTTTAGGGCTAGGGTTAGGATATGTTTAGGGTTGAGGTTAGGGTTAGGGTTAAGTCTAGGGCTAGGCTTAGGGCTATCGCTATGGCTAGGGTTAGGGTGAGGGTTAGGGCTAGGGTGAGGGCTAGGGTGAGGGCTAGGGTTAGGGCAGGGCTAGTGATAGGGTTAGGGTTAAGGTTAGGGTTGGGGTTAGGGCTATGGTTAGGTTTAGGGCGAGGGTTAGGCTGAGGGCTAGAGTTAGGGTAGTGATAGGGTTAGGGTTAGTGTTGGGGCTGGGGATAGGGTTAGGGTTAAGTTTGGGGCTAGGGCTAGGGTTAGGGTTAGGGCTAAGGCTAGCGTAAGGGTTAAGGTGAGGGCTAGGGTTAGGGTAGGGCTAGTGATAGGGTTAGGGTTAAGGTTAGGGTTGGGGTTAGGGTTAGGGCTACGGTTAGGGTTAGGGCGAGGGTTAGGCTGAGGGCTAGGGTTACGGTTAGGGTAGTGATAGGTTTAGGGTTAGTGTTAGTGTTGTGGCTGGGGATAGGGTTAGGGTTGAGGCTAGGGTTATGGTTAGGGATAGGGCTAGTGCTAGGGTTAGGGTTAAGTTTAGGGTTGGGGCTAGGGTTAGGGTTAGGGCTAGGGTAGGTTTAGGGTTAGGGTTAGGGTTAGGGTTAGGGTAGGGCTGGGGATAGGGTTAGGGTTAAGGTTAGGGTTGGGGTTAGGGTTAGGGCTAAGTCTAGCGTAAGGGTTAGGGTTAGGGTTGGGGCTAGGGCGAGGGCGAGGGTTAGGGTTAGGGTGAGGGCTAGGGTTAGGGTAGGGCTAGTGATAGGGTTAGGGTTAAGGTTAGGGTTGGGGTTAGGGTTAGGGCTACGGTTAGGGTTAGGGCGAGGGTTAGGCTGAGGGCTAGGGTTACGGTTAGGGTAGTGATAGGTTTAGGGTTAGTGTTAGTGTTGTGGCTGGGGATAGGGTTAGGGTTGAGGCTAGGGTTATGGTTAGGGATAGGGCTAGTGCTAGGGTTAGGGTTAAGTTTAGGGTTGGGGCTAGGGTTAGGGTTAGGGCTAGGGTAGGTTTAGGATAGGGTTAGGGTAAGGTTTGGGGTGGGGTAGAGCTAGCATTTGGGTTAGGGTTAGGGCTAGGGTAAGGCTAGCTTTAGGGTTAGGGTTGGGGCTAGGGCTAGGGCTAGGGTTAGGGTTAGATCTAGGATTAGGGCTAGATCTAGGGCTAGGGTTAGGGTGAGGGTTAAGGTAGGGTTAGGGTTAAGTCTAGGTCTAGGGTTAGGGTTAGGGCTAGGGCTAGGGTTAGGGCTAAGGCTAGCATTAGGGTTAGGGTTAGGATAGGATTAGGTTTAGGGCTAGGGCTAAGGATAGGGATAGGGTTCGAATAGAGTTAGGGTTATGTTTAAGGTTAGGGATAGTGATAGGGATAGGGATAGGGATAGGGTTGGGGCTGGGGATAGGGTTAGGGTTAGGGCTAGGGTTAGGGTTAAGTTTAGGATAGGATTAGGGTTATGGCTATGGTTAGGGTTTGGTTTAGGGCTAGGTTTAGGGTTAGGTTTAAGGTTAGGGTTAGGAGAGGGTTAGGGGTAGGGCTAGTATTAGGGTTAGGGTAGTGATAGGGTTAGGGTTAAGGTTAGTATTGGGGCTGGGGATAGGGTTAGGGTTAAGGTTGGGGCTAGGGCAAGTGTAAGGGTTAGGGCTAAGGCTAGCATTAGTGTTAGGGTTAGGGTTGGAGCTAGGGCGAGGGTTAGGGTTTGGGTGAGGGCTAGGGTTAAGGTAGGGCTAGTGATAGGGTTAGGGTTAAGGTTAGAGTTGGGGTTAGGGTTAGGGCTACAGTTAGGGTTAGGGCGAGGATTAGGCTGAGGGCTAGGGTTAAGGTTAGGGTTAGAATAATGATAGGGTTAGGGTTAGGGTTAAGGTTAGTGTTGGGGCTGGGGATAGGGTTAGGGTTAAGGTTGGGACTAGGGCCATGGTTAGGGTTAGGACTAGGGATAGGGATAGGGTTAGGATTAGGTTTAGGGTTAAGGTTAGGATAGGATTAGAGTTACGGCTATGGTTAGGGTTAGGTTTAGGGCTAGGTATAGGGTTAGGGTTAGGTTTAAAGCTAGCGTTAGGGTTAGGGTTGGGGCTAGGGTTAGGGTTAGGGCTAGGGTAGGTTTAGGATAGGGTTAGGGGTAGGGGTAGGGCTAGTATTAGGGTTAGGGCTAGGGTAGGTTTAGGATAGGGTTAGGGGTAGGGGTAGGGCTAGTATTAGGGTTAGGGCTAGGGTAGGTTTAGGATAGGGTTAGGGGTAGGGGTAGGGCTAGTATTAGGGTTAGGGCTAGGGTAGGTTTAGGATAGGGTTAGGGGTAGGGGTAGGGCTAGTATTAGGGTTAGGGCTAGGGTAGGTTTAGGATAGGGTTAGGGGTAGGGGTAGGGCTAGTATTAGGGTTAGGGCTAGGGTAGGTTTAGGATAGGGTTAGGGGTAGGGGTAGGGCTAGTATTAGGGTTAGGGCTAGGGTAGGTTTAGGATAGGGTTAGGGGTAGGGGTAGGGCTAGTATTAGGGTTAGGGCTAGGGTAGGTTTAGGATAGGGTTAGGGGTAGGGGTAGGGCTAGTATTAGGGTTAGGGCTAGGGTAGGTTTAGGATAGGGTTAGGGGTAGGGGTAGGGCTAGTATTAGGGTTAGGGCTAGGGTAGGTTTAGGATAGGGTTAGGGGTAGGGGTAGGGCTAGTATTAGGGTTAGGGCTAGGGTAGGTTTAGGATAGGGTTAGGGGTAGGGGTAGGGGTAGTATTAGGGTTAGGGCTAGGGCTAGGGTTTGGTTAGGGCTAGGGCTAAGGCTTGCGTTAGGGTTAGGTTTGGGCTAGGGCTAGGGTTAGTGTTAGGGTTAGGGCTAGGAATAGGGTTAGGGCTAAGGCTAGCATTAGGGTTAGGGTGAGGGCTAGGGTTACGGTTAGGTTGAGGGCTATGGTTAGGGTTATGGTTAGGGCTAGTGATAGGGTTAGGGTTAGGATAGGGTTAGGGTAAGGTTTAGGGGTAGGGGTAGGGGTTGCATTAGGTTTAGGGATAGGGATAGGGTTAGGATAGGGTTAGGGTTAGGCTTGCATTAGGGTTAGGGTTGGGGTAGGGCTAGGGTTAGGGTTAGGCTTGCATTAGGGTTAGGGTTAGGGGGTAGGGCTAGGGTTAGGGTTAGGGTTAGGGTTAGGATTAGGGTTATGATAGGGTTCGGGTTAGGGCTACGGCTAAGGCTAGTGTTGGGGTTTGTGTTAGGATACGGTTTGGGTTAGGGTTAGGGTTAGTGTTAAGTTTAGGGTTAGGGCTAGGGCTAGGTTTAGAGTTAGGGTTAGGGCTAGGGCTAGGTTTAGAGTTAGGGCTAGGGTTAGAGTTAGGGCTTCACCTTAGGGTTAGGGTTAGATTTAGGATTAGGTCTACGGCAAGGGCTAGGTTTAGAACATAGGGTTAGGGTTAGGACATCGTTAGGGTTAGAGGTACGGCTAGGATTAGGGTTAGGGTTATTTTAGTGTTAGGGTTAGGGTTAGGTCTAGGGCTAGGGCTAGGTGTAGGGTTAGGGTTAAGTTTAGGTTTTAGGCAAGGTCTAAGGCTAGTATTAGGGTTAGGGTTAGGGTTAGTGTTGTGTTAGGTTTAGGGTTAGGGTTAGGGTTATGGTTAGGGTTAGGACGTGGTTAGGGTTAGGGTTAGGATAGGGTTAGGGCTAGCGTTAGATTAGGTGAGACACGTTTCCTGGAAATAAGGCCCATTGAATTAATCGAGGCATCGGTTTCTCTCAAAAGATAGTAAAGAGCAGAAGTACTTTTAAAACCTTTCCACTAACCTTGTCGGGGGAGGGAAGCGAACGTAGCAATGCCGTGAGAAAGTTTAATGGGGGACAGAAAATTGGGGAGATGCGAAAAGTCAGTTTTATCATCCACGGAGAAGAAGCGGGTGAGTGAAATCTCCAGATGGTGTTCTCTACCTGCGTCTGCACTAACTTTCAGCAGATCTCTCTTCCCTTTCCACCCGAACCTCTCTTCTCCTGCGGTTGCCTCATTAACAGGGAAGAAAAGAAAAGAAAGAAAGCAGAAGGGCAGGGTTAGACTGAGCAACACATTACCCTGGAGTAAGTTCTTGAGTGGCCCAATTCATGCTCCTGATCAGATTGATCCACCTTAGTAGATCAAAGGGTGCAGAACCAACTTCTTATCTCAGACTTCACAGGTACTTTAAGTCTAACCCAAGAGGTATTTTAAAATGACAAATACAAATTACAGTCACAATGGCTCCTGTCACATGGGCAGGAAAACCTTGGGGGAGGGAAGCATGGCTGTTTGCCCTGGGGGTAGGGTTTGGGTCAGGGTTAGGGCTACGGTTAGGGTTAGGGTTAGGGCGAGGGTTAGGGGGAGGGTTAGGGTTAGGGTTAAGGCTAGTTATAGGGTTAGGTTTAGGTTTAGGGTTGGGGTAGGGTTTGGGTTAGGATTAGGGTATGAGTGAGGGTTAGGGTGATGGCTAGGGTTAGGGTGAGGGTTAGGGTTAGGGCTAGGGCTAGGGTGAGGGTGAGGGTTAGGGTGAGGGTGAGGGCTACGGTTAGGGTTGGGGCTAGATCTCGGGTTAGAGTTAGGGCTCGGGCAAGGGCTAGGGTAAGGGTTAGGTTTAGGATAAGATTAGGGTTAGGGCTAGGGTTAGGGTTAGGTTTAGGGCTAGATTTTGGTTTAGGGTTATGGTTAGGATAGGGTTAGGATTAAGGCTAGGGCTAGGGTTAGGGTTTTGGTTAGGATTAGGGTAAGAATGAGGGTGAGGATTGGGTTAGGGTTAGGGTTAGGGTTAGTTTTTGGGCTAGGGCTAGGGCTAGGGTTAGGGTTAGGGCTAGGGTTAGGGCTAGGGCTCGGGTTACGTTTATGGCTAGGGCTAGGGTTAGGATTAGGTTTAGGGCTAAGGCTAGTGTTAGGGTTAGGGTTAGGGTTGGGGCTAGGGTTAGGGTTAGGGTTAGGTCTAGGGTTAGGTTTAGGGCTAGAGCTAGGGTTAGGGTTAGGGCTAGGGCTATGGTTAGGGTTGTGGCTAGGTTTAGGCTTAGTTTTAGGGCTAAGGATAGCATTAGTGTTAGGGTTGGGGCTAGGGCTAAGGTTAGGGTTACGTCTAGGGTTAGGGCTTGTGTTAGGGTTAGCGATAGGGTTGGGGTATGGGTAGCGCTAAGGTTAGTGTTAGGATTAGGATAGGGTTAGGTTTAGGGTTAGGGTTAGGGCTAGGGCTAGGTAAAGGGTTTGGGTTAGTTTAAGGTTAGGGTCAGAGTGAGAGCTACGGTTAGGGTTAGGGTTAAGGCAAGCATTAGGGTTAGGGTTGGGGCTTGGGCTATGTTAGTGTTACGGTTAGGGTTAGGGTTAGGGTTAGGTCTAGGGTTAGGTTTAGGGCTAGAGCTAGGGTTAGGGTTAGGGCTAGGGCTATGGTTAGGGTTGTGGCTAGGTTTAGGCTTAGTTTTAGGGCTAAGGATAGCATTAGTGTTAGGGTTGGGGCTAGGGCTAAGGTTAGGGTTACGTCTAGGGTTAGGGCTTGTGTTAGGGTTAGCGATAGGGTTGGGGTATGGGTAGCGCTAAGGTTAGTGTTAGGATTAGGATAGGGTTAGGTTTAGGGTTAGGGTTAGGGCTAGGGCTAGGGCTAGGGCTAGGGCTAGGGCTAGGGCTAGGGCTAGGGCTAGGGCTAGGGCTAGGGCTAGGGCTAGGGCTAGGGCTAGGGCTAGGGCTAGGGCTAGGGCTAGGGCTAGGGCTAGGGCTAGGGCTAGGGCTAGGGCTAGGGCTAGGGCTAGGGCTAGGGCTAGGGCTAGGGCTAGGGCTAGGGCTAGGGCTAGGGCTAGGGCTAGGGCTAGGGCTAGGGCTAGGGCTAGGGCTAGGGCTAGGGCTAGGGCTAGGGCTAGGGCTAGGGCTAGGGCTAGGGCTAGGGCTAGGGCTAGGGCTAGGGCTAGGGCTAGGGCTAGGGCTAGGGTTAGGATTAGGTTTAGGGCTAGAGCTAGGGTTAGGGTTAGGGGTAGGGTTATGGTTAGGGTTAGGGCTAGGGCCACTTCAGGGTTAGGGTTCAGATAGGGTTAGGGTGAGGGCTAGGGTTATGGTTAAGGCTCGCGTTAGGGTTAGGGTTAGGTTTGGGGTAGGGCTAGGGTTATGGCTAGGTTTAGGGTTAGGGTAAGGGCTAGAGCTAGAGCTAGGTGAGGGTAAGGGTTAGGGTTAGGGCTTGGGTTAGGGCTATGGCTAGGGTTAGAGTTAGGGCTAGGTTTAGGGTTAGGGTTAGGGCTTGGGTTACGGCTAGGCTTACTTTTAGGATACGGCTAGGGTTAGGGCTCGGGCTAGGTTTAGAACATGCTTAGGGTTAGGGTTAGAACATGGTTAGGGTGAGAGTTAGGGCTAGGATTAGGGCTTGAGCTATAGCTAAAGCTAAGGTTAGAGTTAGGGTTAGGGCTAATGTTAACGTTAAGGCTAGGGTTAGAGTTAGGGTTAGGGCTAGGGTTAGTGTCATTGTTAGGGTTAGGGCTAGGGTTAGGGTCAGGGTTAAGATTAGGGTTAGGGCTAGGGCTAAGGCTAGCATTAAAGTTAGGTTTAGGGTTAGGGTTAGTGTAGTGTTAGGGTTAGGATTAGGGCTAGGGTTAGGGTTCGGACATGGTTAGGGTTACGGTTAGGATATGGTTAGGATTAGTGCTAGCATTAGGGTTAGGGTTAGATGAGACACAAGTTTCCTGGGAATAAGGCCCATTGATTTAATCGAGGCGTCTGTCTCTCTCAAAACCTACTAAACAGCAAAAGTACTTTTAAAAATGTTCCACTAACCTTGTGGGGTGAGGGAAGCAAACGTAGCAATGACGTGAGAAAGTTTAATGGGGGACAGAAAATTTGGGAGATGCAAAAAGTCAGTTTTATCATACATGGAGAGGAAGTGGGTGAGTGAAATCTTCAGATGGTGTTCTCTACCTGCCCCTGCACAAACTTTCAGCAGATCTCTCTTCCCTTTCCACCCCATCCTCTCTTCTCCTGCGGTTGCCTCCTTAAAAACTAAAAAAAAGAAAAGAAAGCAGAAGAGCAGGGGCAGACTGAGCTACACATTTTTTTTTAGATTTAGGGTTAGGGTTAGGGCTACGGTTAGGGTTAGGACATGGTTAGGGTTACGGTTAGGATAGGGTTAGGGCTAGCGTTAGGGTTAGGTTTAGGTGAGACACAAGTTTCCTGGGAATAAGGCCCATTGAATTAATCGAGGCATCGGTTTCTCTCAAAACATACTAAATTTCAAAAGTACTTAAAAAACCTTTCCACTAACCTTGTGGGGGGAGGGAAGCAAACGTAGCAATGCCGTGAGAAAGTTTAATGGGGGACAGAAAATTGGGGAGATGCGTAAAGTCAGTTTTCTCATCCATGGAGAGGAAGCGGGTGAGTGAAATCTCCAGATGGTGTTCTCTACCTGCGTCTGCACTAACTTTCAGCAGATCTCTCTTCCCTTTCCACCCCATCCTCTCTTCTCCTGCGGTTGCCTCCTTAAAAAGGAAAAAAAGAAAAGAAAGAAAGCAGAAGAGCAGGGGCAGACTGAGCAACAATTTACCCTTGAGTAAGTTCTAGAGTGGCCCAATTCATGTTCCTGATCAGATTGATCCACCTTAGTAGATCAAAGGGTGTAGAACCACCTTCTAATCTCAGACGTCACATGTGCTTTAATTAAGTCTAACTCAAGAGGTACTTTAAAATGACAAATACAAATTACAGTCACAATTGCTCCTGTCACACGGGCCGGAAAAAGGGGTGGGAAGCGTGGCTGTTTTCCCCGGGGATAGGGTTAGTGTTATGGTTATGATAGGATTAGGGTTAGGGCTAGGATTAGGGCTAGGGTTAGGGTTAGGTTTAGGGCTAAGGCTAAAGTTAGGGTGAGGGTTAGGGTTGGGGCTAGGGTTAGGGTTATTGTTAGGGATAGAGCTAGGACTAGGGTTAGGGTTAGGGTTAGGGCTAGGGCTAGGGTTAGGGTTAGGGTTAGGGCTAGGGTTAGGTTTAGGGCTAAGGCTAGTGTTAGGGTAAGGTTTAGGGCTAGGGTTAGGGTTAAGGTTAGGTTTAGTGTTAGTGTTAGTGTTAGTGTTAGGGTTAGGTTTAGGGCTAGGGTTAAGGTTAGGGTTAGGGTTAGGGCTAAGGCTAGTGTTAGGGTTAGGGTTGGGGCTAGGGCTAGAGTTAGGGTTAGGTCTATCATTAGAGTTAGGGTTAGGGTAAGGTTTGGGGCTAGGGCTAGTGTTAGGGCTAGGGTTAGGGTTAGGTTTAGGGCTAGAGGTCGGGCGAGGGCTAGGGTTAGCGCTAGGGCTAGGGTTAGGGGAAGGGTTAGGTTTAGGGCTAGGGTTAAGGTTAGGGTTAGGGTTAGGGCTAAGGCTAGTGTTAGGGTTAGGGTTGGGGTTAGGGCTAGGGTTAGGATTAGGGCTAGAGGTAGGGCGAGGGTTAGGGTTAGGGCTAGGGCTAGGGTGAGGGTGAGGGCTAGTGCTAGTGCTAGGGTTAGGGTAAGGGTAAGGGTTAGGTTTAGGGCTAGGGTTAGGGTTAGTGTAGGGTTAGGGTTAGGTTTTTGTCTAGGGTTAGGACATGGTTAGGGTTATTATAGGGTTAGGGTTAGTGCTAGCATTAGGGTTAGGGTTAGGCAAGACACAAGTTACCTGGGTATAAGGCCCATTGAGTTAATGGAGGCATCGCCACCAGACATAACTCCGGGCGAGGCCTTTCATCCACACGATGCCTGGGTGTGCTTTGTGCAGGGCCTTTAGGACCTTTTGACGAAGGGCGCTGGGGACCACGACCCAGTCTCCCCACCGTAGGCAGCCCTTGTGCGCCGACAATTCATCCTTGCATGCCGTGAACCCCGAGAACTCAGACCCCTCCACCTTCGCAGGCCACCCCCTCACCACCCAGTCCAGCACCCGGGATACAATGGGGTCCTGGGCCGTGCGGCGGGCATTGTCGGTGGCCTGGATTGTTGCATTGGGGAGGTCATCCACTTGGAGGACCCGGTGCACCGGGGCTGGGACTTCCACGACATCCGGCAGGGGAAGGCGGCTGAGGGCGTCGGCGTGACCCATGGCTTTCCCCGGTCAGTGCTCTATCTTGTAGTCGTAGCCCGCCAGGAAAATGGTCCACCGCAAGACTCGCGGAGAGAGAACTTGTGGCGTCCTGCGATCGGGCGCGAAGAGGCCGAGGAGTGGACGGTGGGCGGTGGCGATGGTGAAGGGCCGGCTGTAAATGAAGTCATGGAACTTTTTCACCCCAGCTACTATGGCAAGTCCCTCTCGATCTATCTGGGCGTAGTTCTGCTCTGCCGCAGATAGAGTGTGCGAGTAATACGCGACCGGGACCTCCCGCCCATCAGGTAGGTGATGTGCCAGCACAGCCCCGACACCGTAGGGTGAGGTGTCGCAAGCCAAAACTACCGGCAGTGTCTCGTTGAAGTGGGCCAGGACCGCGTTGGAAATTAAAAGTCCCTTGACGTTCCGAAACACGGCGGCCTGCCGGGGCCCCCACACCCAAGGGGCCTGCTTGTCCAGCAAGTGATGGAGGGGTTCCGCTACTGCCACCTTGTGGGGGAGAAAGGCGTGGTAAAAGTTCAGGATACCTAAGAACGCCTGCAGTTCTACCTTTGACTTTGGTGGTGGCGCCTCCACGATGGCCTTCACTTTCTTGCGGGTTGGGTGGAGGCCCTCCGCGTCCACCGTGAACCCCAGAAAAACCACAGACGGCACTAACAGCTGGCACTTCTCCAGTTTGACTTTAAGTCCGGCATCCCGGAAACGACTGAGCACTGCGCGGAGGCGGTCTGCAAAGTCGGCCGGCGTGGCGGCGGCGATCATCACATCATCAAAGAACGGGGTGATGCCGGGGTTTCCTTTATGAAGGGAGTCCATCAGTTGTTGGAATAGCCCTGGTGCCACGCTCACCCTGAATTGCAGCCTCTTCACCCTGAATGCCCCCCCCGGTGTGTCACAATGGTTTGCGCCTCAGCAGTCGCCTCATCCACTGGTAACTGCTGGTAAGCCTTTGCGAGATCCAGCTTACCGAAGATCTTCGCCCCACCCAAGGTGGCCAGTACGTGGCTAACCACAGGGACCGGCTATGCGTGGTCCTGTAGCGCCTTGTTTAACGTGCATTTATAGTCCACACAGATGTGGACTTTCCCATTAGGCTTGTTAACTGCGACTATCGGGGTCTCCCACGCCATGTGGGAGACCGGCTCCAGGACGCCTTGAGCTACAAGGTGATCTAGTTCTGCGTCGATTTTTGGCTTGACCGACAACAGGACTGTCCTGGCGCGCATTCTGATGGGGGCCACTTTTGGGTCTAGACGCAGGGGCACCGGGGGGCCTGTATACTGGCCCAGGAAGTCGTCAAAAACCATGGGAAATGCCTGGCAAATTCCCTTGAAGTCCTGGGTAGTGCATATCTGGGCTCCCTCGACCGAGATTCCCAGGGGCTCGAACCATTCCCGCCCCAGCAAGCTGACCAGGTCGCCTTCGACCACGATTAAGTCCAGCTTCCGCTTCAATTTTTTGTACTGCACACGGAAAGTCCCAACCCCCTTAATCGGCACCCTGTTCCACTGGAAGTCCATGAGCGTCACCTGGGCTGGGCGCAAGCGGGGTCCCCCCTTTGGGCATAGGCGTTTGAGGGTGGCCTCCGAGATTATTGAGGCCGCGGAGCCAGAGTCTATTTCCATCAGGCATGGGGACCCCTCAATGGTTACCGTGGCTAGAAATTTTGGGGTGGGGGATTTCCCGGGGAGTTGCAGTACCTTATCAGTTGTGTGCATGAGGTGGTAGAGGTCCTTGGCGCCGGCGTCATCCTCGAAATGTGCTTCCGCTCTCTGACGCGGTGGTTGGGTCCGGCTCATTACTTTGGAGCGGCATGCCCTTGTGATGTGGCCTGTGCACCCACAGGTCCAGGGCGTGGCATTTCGGAACCGGCAAGTCGTCCGCTCGTGTGGTTCCCCGCAACTGGCACACGTGGGAGCACCGGGATGCTGGCGGGCAGCACTCGCGTTTGCGGCTGGGGTGCGGTGCGGTGCTGGAGGGCGATGCCTGGGTCCTGCATAGGCCCGGTGGACGTCCTGCTCCTCTGAATCCTCTGGTTCGACCTGCAGCGCTGCGGCTGAGGTGGTGTGTGAGTGTTCCCAGGCGATGGCGGTGGAGAGGGCCAAGGTGAGGGTGACGTTCTCCTTTTCCATGATCCGCCATCTGAGTTTCTTCTCGCGCAGGCCCACGACAAAGCAGTCGCGGAGGGCCTCGTCCAAGTGTGCCCCGAACTTGCAGTTGGCGGCGAGATAGCGCAGCTGGGCCAGAAACTCCATGGCCGTCTCTCTGCCCAGTTGGTTGCGGTTGTAGAACACTAGCCGGCAGGTCAGTTCCAACGGTTTTGGTGCATAGTGGTTTTGCACCGCCGTGACGATCTGGTCGAAGGTGCAGGCATCGAGGTCCGTTGGAGACAGCAAACGTTCAGCCAGGGACACGACAGCGGTGCCGCAGAAGGCCAGGAGGAACCCTCTCTTTTTATCTTCATCTGTGACCGCATAAAACGCCAAGGCGGATTTGACGCCTCTGACCCAAGCACCCCAATCTTGTGGTCGGGCTGTATCGAAGGGCGGCAGCAGGCCAGGCCCTGAAACGGTCGCCATTGTGCGCGTCGGAGTTGATGGAGGAGAAGCGGCCTCTCCGGCTGTGTCGCTCATCGGTCAGCGGTGGATCGTGTTCTCTCATCCTTCCTCGCCGGCCCAGCTACTTGCGGCAGGCAGCATCCCACCTTCGTCGCCATTATTGTGTAGTGGGTTTGCCGCATGGATGAAGGACAAAGACTGGCATAGTGCATAGCACGCTTTATTGGTACACAACAAGAGATGCCGCTAACAGCCGGCAGGCCAACTATATACACTCTTGGGGACACACCCCTGAGCCCTGTTGGTGGGTTTGAATTTCCCGCCACGGTGCTCATTGGCTCCCCAGTGGAGGGACTAGGAGCCTAATCCTTATTGTTCTCCCAGAGTCAAGCTCTGGGATATTCACTGGCCCCGGTGGCGGTCAGCGGACACAACACCATCTCTTGCTTGGAACATCCCATGAATGGAGTCGCTCTAAGTTGGTTGTGATTCAGTGGTACATTCATCTTCTTCTCTATGGGGGAATTATATACACTGCCCTGAACCCCTTAAAGAAAGAGCAGGATCAAAATTAGATCAATCATTAGCTATATCATTAGGGATGAGAAATTCAAAATCATCCATAGTTCTGGCTGTCTTCAGACATTCCAGTTTGTTGACAATGCAGTGCTGCAGTATCTAGCCAAGCATTAAACAAGTGCCACAAGCTAACTCAAGCAGATAAGGGCCACCGATCCTCCCCACTCCCATGAGTCCCTATCACATCCATTAAGGCATTGGGGGAGGGGGTGACTTTTGTTTTCTGCAGCAACCTCCTCCATTTTGTATGAAGAGAGCTGTGTCAGGATGCCTCTGGGACTGACATAATTAATGCCTCCAATGTGAAAATTTAAGGTCCATTAGGTTTAGAAACTCCGGCAGGTTTTTTAATCAAGCATGTTATGGCAAATCATTAAAAGCTAAACACAATTTATGAGATATGGTGGCATATTTTGTTGCATGTTGCCTTGGGGTAGAGCCGCTGTCTAAAGAAACCGTTTTGAGGACACTCACACCTGGACGGTTGGCACAAGCAGATCTGAATCCTGCCACAGGGGTGGCTCTTCTCCGCTTTAATAAAAAGAGAGAGCATCATATCTGACAGGCTAGTCAATATCGGAGTGTTGGGAACTTCCTGGCAGTGCTAGAAAAGCTTATGCCGTTAGGAAGATTCTGTTTGCACTGCAGTGAAATTGAGGAAATTCCAATATGCTTGCTGTGAGGTAAAAAGAAGGCTGGTTTCTAACTCTCAAGCATTTTGCTATCATAAGGGGGATTTATGAAATCTGTATTGCTCTTTCCTTGGGTCAAACTGTGTGTTACATTTTTTGATGAGTTAGGTTCGGGGTCCCTGCAGCTGTGGAGAAAGGTGTTTTTTAAATCTCCAGGAGCTCAACTGGTACCAGGATGACTGGAGTGGGGGCTGCTGCATTCCCCAGACAGTTTTCCTGAGCTGAAATGGCAGTGTCAGGGAGTAATTTGTCCATATACGGAGGGACACATGCCAGTTTGTCACAAAACATAACTTGTAGTGTGGCCCATAGCTTAGTTATCCTTTTGTGTTTCATCAACAAGGATGCAGAAGGAGATTGAGACTGGGAAAGGCAGCCATGAAGGAGCTAGATAAGATTCTTAAGTGTAAAGACATGTCACTGGCAACCAGGATCAAAATAAATGACATCATAGTATTCCCTATTACTATGTATGGGTGTGAAAGTTAGACAATGAAGAAAGCTGACATGGAAGAATGTAGATTCTTTTGAAATATGGTGTTGGAGGAGAGTTTTATGGATATTATGGACCCCCAACAGACAAATAAGTGGGTTCTAGATCCAATCAAGCCCATGCTCCCTAGAAGCTAAAATGACTAAATTGAGGCTATCAAACTTTGGTCATGTTGTGAGAAGACAAGAGTCACTGGAGAAGACAATCATGCTAGGAAAAGTTGAAGGTAGGAAGGAAAAATGAAAACCCAACATGTGATGGATTGACTCAATCAAGGAAGCCTATGGCCCTCGGTTTGCTAGTAGGAAAGTAGATGGGTCACACTAGAAAACAACGGAGGTCCCTGCCACACCGGGGGGGGAAGCACGGCCAAAGTGCGGCTTTTTAGAGCCGCACCAAAAGATCCCCTGAGCCACTACGCAGTTCCTCCCCGGCAAGATCAGATGCTGGGGGGGGGGGGAGCCACTGAAGGGAGAGTGAGGCAGCCGGCTGCGCATGTGTGCACATGCGCAGTTCGGCCAGGAGCCTCGATTGCTCTGGCAGACGGGCGGCTGGCGATCTCACGGCCACGCTTGCTGCGGTGTTTCAGTAAGTCCTGCTCTTTTGCAGGTTCTTTTGTTATGCGCACTTTCGGCCTGAAGGGCCAGATCGGGGACGGGTGCGCGCCACTTCCCAGATGTTGCGGTGCAATCACACCTGTTTGCTGCGCTCCCGATCTGTCCCTCTTCTGGGCCTAAACCTCCCGTGTGACTTGGGCCTAAGACTAGCAAATACCATGACTATATGCGCAGAATATATCAAGGAAATATATTAAATAATTTTCAAGTAGATGGGTCACACTAGAAAACAATGGAGGTCCCTGCCACACGGGGGAGGGGGGGAAACACGGCCAAAGTGCAGCTTTTTAGAGCCGCACCAAAAGAGACACGCGGCGGCAGGATCACATAGATCCCCTGAGCCACTGCGCAGTTCCTCCCTGGCACGATCAGATGCCGGGGGGGAAGCCACTGAAGGCAGAGTGAGGCAGCCGGCTGCGCATGTGTGCGCATGCGCAGTTTGGCTGGGAGCCTCAATTGCTCTGGAAGATGGGTGCACTGGCGATCTCATGGCCACACTTGCTGCAGCATTTCTGTAAGTCCTGCTCTTTTGCAGGTTCTTTTGTTATGCGCACTTTCGGCCTGAAGGGCCGGATCGGGGATGGGTGCACGCCACTTCCCAGATGTTGCAGTGCGATCATGCCCATTTGCTGCACTCCGGATCCATCCCTCTTCCGGCCCTAAACCTCCTGTGTGACCGGGGCCTAAGACTAGCAAATACCATGACTATATGCGCAGAATATATCAAGGAAATAGTTGTTTTCTATTTTTAGTTACTTATAGTAATTTAAGCAGAACATTAATTGTCATAAAAACAATAACAAAGTAACTTTTTAACAATGCTAAGTACAAATAAAACTTGCAACTCAAGTACTGTTATGTGCATATGTGCTTGGCTGTCTGTGTGCAATAGTACAAACTTCTCAATGAAAAAAGTCCAAAGACGTGATATAAAAATGAAACAATGTTGAACTCAAAATTATTTTGACAAAGATTCTGGATATTTTCTCTGTGTTTCGAAGTATTCTTTCTTTAAAAAAAACAGTTCTTAAATACAAAATATAATTAATAATAATTCAATAAGATTACAGTTTCCATTAGTGTTGCCAATGTGACCTAACAGAGACTACCTCTCTTGCATGAAGCAATGAAATTGATATATATTATTCAATCCTTTTAGTATAGGAATCCTAAAAATGAAAAAAGTAAATAGCTACAAGGATTCTCTCTATATAATAATGCTGTTTTAAAGTGGCAACATTCCATGTGCTCCCATTGGCTGTGCAATGCCCTCCCTCAGCCATTGGCCCATCAGCCGCCACTCAAGAGTACTCGCTTGCCATTGGCCGGGTGCTGGGTCTGCTCCTCTTCCCCACCTACTCCCCCTTCAGCCACTCTGCTCTGTCAGAATTCCTGGCAAATGGCTTTCTGTCTTGACAAAGACACTTCTCCTGCTTGCCTCCTGTGTGGGAGTAACTTTTCCCTCAGTGGCTGTTGGTAGGTGTAACGAAATGGCAGTTACCTGTGTTTGTAAGATGGCTGCTGTCTGTGGTTGTTTGTTTAAAATGTTCCGCCATAAGGTTTAATTGAGCTATAGTTCCAGAGAGGGGCCTGTAGTGGTATCGCTCACTGGGTTGAATAGGGCTTCCTCATCTGCTGGACTACAGTTCCCAGCTGCCCCAAGGCAGAAAAGGGTGGGAAAACAGGGAATGTCTCACGCTTGGGGCAGCATCAATATAGACTGCAGCCCATCCAGGGAGAAGGCCATCTTTATCCTACAGGAGGTTAGGAAAGGCCCCTGCTGCCTGTGCTGACCAGGCTGTCCAGACAACAAGCCAGACATGTGGGGGAACCCTGGGAGCCAGCAGAAATTTAGCCACTTCACAATAGGCTGGACTGGGGAATGAATGGAAGTTTCCCTGCTCTCTTGGGCCAGAGAGAGAGAGAGGCTAGAGCAGAGAGCCAGAGGCCAGTGTGTAGGGTAAAGAGATGGTGTTTAACCCCTGTTGATTTATGTCCTATGGTTCATAGTGTGTGCTTATTCCTATAACTGTGTCTTATTCATTTAATGTATTTGTGTACTCCATCACTGTGTAAATAGTTAGATAAATTCTTTTATTTGGGCTAATAATCTGTGTTTAACCACATAGTCTCACCCGCTCTGCACAATAACAAAGGGAGGGGGTAGCCCAAGGACGCAAGGAAAGGCCAGACCCTTGGGTTGCCAACTTTCCTCTTTTTGGGGGATCCCATTTCCAAATAGGGAGATTCACCCAGAGGGGTCTCAGTGTCCCTCTAAAAAGGCATTGACAATTCAGTGAGTGACAGCAGCGAACTTAAGGAGTGAGACAAGGGTGGGAGGTGAACAGCTGAGTTGTAAACTGGAGCCCGTTTAGCCACAGTGGGCAACCAAGCTTGGTTCAGACGACGGAAGGAAACCCTTCACAGGCCTTTGTAAGGAACTCATTGGGGCCAGTTCTGGCAAGGGTTGCCAGCTCCAGGTAGGGAGATTCCTGGAGATTTTCTTGTAGAATCTATGGAAGTCAGGGTTTGGGGAAGGGAGAGGCCTCAGCTGAACAGAATGCCATAAAGCCCACCTTCCAAAGCAGTTATTTTCTCTGGAGGGGGGAGATCTGTTGTCTGGAGTTCAGTTGTGATACCTGGTGATCTTCAGGCTCCACCTGGAGGTTGGCTACCCTAGGCGTGGCAGTCAGTGCTTCAGAGCAGGGTCTCTGAGATCCAGGTTCTTGCTGTAGAATCTGAGTGGGTGATTTTGGACCAGTCACAGACTTTCAGCCTAACCTACCTCACAGCAGGCCCGTAGCTAACATGGGGCCCACGGGGCCCGCCCCCCGCGGTTTTTACGGGCCAACCCTAACATCCTTCTAAGCAGGGACCCCCCCCCCCGGCCTAGGCAATGATAAAAAGAGAGAGATCGCATCTGATCCACGGAGCAAGCCAGGCCACTCTGCTGGACCAGACTGGATGTTTACTCCCCCCGCTGCCCGCTCCACAGCCCCTTCGCCGGAGCTGGAGGGGAAGGGTGGAACTGCCCCTTCTCCGCCCGATGGAAGGAAGGAGGCCGAGGGATCCACAGTGGTGGCAGCGGCACCAGGAAGTGTTCCCGAAAGCCAGCAACACACAAAGGTGACCGGGCACCACACGCACTTCCACCCCAAGTGCCTGGAGGGGGTGGTGGGCACATCACCTTGGGGGTGCCTGAATGTCACTGTGCTGTGGTCCACCCCCCCGGCCCTTTTCCTCTGGCCTCTCCCCTGCAGCCTTTACAGCACTCCGTCCCTCCTGGAAAGGTTAGCCTGAGACTTGACGGCAAGAACTCCCTGAGACACAGAGATCAGTCCAAAATCCAAAAAACAGATCTGAATCAGCTGGGACCGTGGGGTTTCCTCCCTCCTCGGTTGCAGCCAGGGCTGCCTTAGGAATTCCACCAATTAAATCAAAGTTAGTTTGTCCCCCCGGCCCCTCCCCCAAAACGTCTTAGCTATGGGGCTGCCTCACAGGGTTGTTGTGCAAGTCAAAAGGGGGCGAGGAGAATGATGTAACCTGCTTTGGTCCCCATTGCAGAGAAAGACTAATTTTCCTCCTGGTAAACCATTGTTGCCAATCTCCAGGTGAGAACTGGAGATCACTCAGAATTACAACTGATCTCCAGATGGCAGAGATCAGTTTCCCTGGAGAAAATGGTGAACTCTGTGTCTTTTTACACTGCTGAGATGCCCCCCCATGACAGCCAATTTGACGTGGCAGTCAGGGCTTCAGAGCACAGTGGCGGTTGCAGGTGTGGGGGGAGATGGAAAGCTGAAGAGTGAGGGGGAAATAAAGGTAGGTGGATGATTGGCTGGGAAGGAGATAGGGTTGCCAACTCTAGGTGGGAAATTCCTGGAGATTTGAGGGATGGAGCCTGGAGAGGATGAGGTTTGAGGAGGGGTGGGACAGACAAGTACAATGCCATAGACTCCACCCTCCCAACCAGCCATTCCCTCCTGGGGAACCACTGTTGCCAATCTCCAGGTGAGGAGTGGATACCACTCAGAATTACAACTGATGTCTGGGAGGGAGGGGGGAGGAGATGGAAAGCTGAAATCAGAGGGGCAGGGAATGGTAGGTGCATCAGTGGCTGGGAAGGAGATAGGGTTGCCAACTCCAGGTTGGGAAATTCCTGGAGATTTGATGGGAGGAGCCTGGGCAGGGTGAGGTTTGCGGAGGGGTGGGACCTCAGACAGGTACAATGCCATAGACTCCACCCTCCAAACCAGCCATTCCCTCCTGGGGAACCACTGTTGCCAATCTCCAGGTGAGGAGTGGATACCACTCAGAATTACAACTGTTCTCAAGGAGGGAGGGAGGGCAGAAGTCAGCTGCAGTCAAATTAGCAGATAACGGTACTTTGATGGTTAGCTGAAAAGCAGAATTTTTGCTCACAAGACTCCACAGCTTAGAGGGAGCAATTGAGGGTGCCCAATTGTAGAAATGACTCCACAGAGTCCTGATTGCTACATTTTCTGGCCCACATTGTGTGACCTTGGACACCAGGTATTGCTTAACATAAGGTATGTGAGACTTTACTTTCACATTTGTGCCTTTCTGTTATATACTCCTAATATGTACTTAACCTGCTTCCAGCCTATGCATTCGTTACACATCACTTTCTAGATCTTGTTCTATTGCTTTCACAGCAGTCACAACAGTGAATGTATATGAGTATGGCTGTAGATCACTGAAATGATTGCACCTTTAATTTTGTTGTACTATGTGCAATGACAATAAAGTATATTATTATTATTATTTACTGCTAGTATGTACATAAAGACTGGTACTCTGTCCCCATAGAGATATCTTACCATGTAGGTGAGGTGCTAACGTTCTAGTCTAAAGCTGAGTCAATCAGATCACTTTGCAGATGATGAAGCACCTCACTTTAATGTGGTGAATGGGAGGAAAATAAGGCTGTGATCACATGGGCAGTTTGGCCCGACACAGCCACTTCTCCTCTCCAGATCAAATGGGCACAGTCAGACAGCCACATCTGTCAGGCATTCCCCAGCCATACTTATCCCGTCATAGGACAACTTAGAACTGGGTTAAAAAGGCACCACATCACGTGGTGTTTTTGGTTCCCCATGCAGTCATTGTGCATGGCTGGATGTCTGAACGTGGGAGAACACGTACAGAACGGATTTGGCAGTCTGAACCTACAGATCCATTCTGTCGCTAGGGAAGCATTTTTTTTTTTTAAATTGCCTACGTATTCATGAATTTTGGATTTTTTTTGCAGTGTGCTCCATGGCTGAGGTGCTGCAATAATGTGGATGCTTTACTATGGGATGTCTCTGTGGGTAACCCACAGCAGGGTGTGCTGTATGGCTGATATATCCCACAACACTTTAAACTGGTTAAATTAGAGGCAACACCATATCATGTCAAGCCGCCAGTGTGACCACAGCCTAAGCCTCCAGCTGAAACAATGCTACTGTGTTACTCAGTTTACAAGACCTCAGTTTGCAAGACCTGAGCAAGGCTGTTAACAATAGGATGTTTTGGAGGTCACTAATTCATAGGGTTGCCATTAAGTCAGAAGTGACTTGATGGCACTTAACACACAACAAGGATGCTTTTGAACTTTTCCTTATCCAGATTTCTTCCTTGATTTCAGGAACTCTGAATTACCTTGTGCCACAAAATGAAAAGAGGAGCCCAGGGGCGCCTTAAAGACTAACATAATTGATTCAGGCTTTGTGAGTGAGAGTTCACTTCATCTCATGCAGGATGTGCACATCTGTTAGACAGATACATTTATACAAAAGGCCACAAGCAACAGAAAGGCTTGTGTGGGAGAGAGATGTTACAAAGAGAGGCCAGTTTAAAACAGGACACAGGGAAAAGACTAATCACTAATTAGAAGAAGAGAAGAAGAGATGTGATTTATACCCCGCCCTTCACTCGGAGACTCAGAGCGGCTTACAAACTCCTTCCCCTTCCCCTCCCCACAATAAATACCCTGTGAGGTAGGTGGGGCTGAGAGAGCTCTAAGAGAACTGCTTTTTCAAGGACAGCTCTGACAGAACTATGGCTTGCCCTAGCTCATCCAGCAGTAGCTGGAGGAGTGGGGAATCAAACCTGGTTCCCCACTCCTCCAGAGCCTGCGCACTTAACCACTACACCAAACTGGCTCTCTAATTAGAGTAGGTATGGATTATTCCCAACTGCTGGTAGATAAGCAAAGCAGTATTAAGACAAAATCAGATTTGATCAAGGAGAGTTCAGGCTGAAACATGATAGAAACATCCAATTAAGAAAGTACAGAGATTTGGTGGAACTAATGAACATCTGTAAAGGTGGGTAAGACCAGGGGAGGGGAGGGGGTCAAACTGAACTACTTGATGAATTCTACTTCAGCACACCTGCATTGGATTCTCCCTTTGAAGTTCTTTAGAAAAAGAAGAGATTGGATTTATACCCCGCCCTTCACTCGGAGTCTCAGGGTGGCTTACAAACTTCTTTCCCTTCCCCTCCCCACAACAGACATCCTGTGAGGTAGGTGGGGCTGAGAGAGCTCTTTCAAGAACTGCCCTTTCAAGGACAGCTCTTGTCAGAACTATGGCTTGCCCTAGGTCATCCAGCAGCTGCATGTGGAGGAGTGGGGAATCAAACCCAGTTCTCCCAGATTAGAGTCCACACACTTAACCACTACACCAAACTCGCGTTTAGATTGGCAACAGAATGACTTGAAAGAGTCATTAATTAATAATGGATTTTGGAAAATATTTCTTTTGAAACAAAGGTATTCTGAACATTGACCAGCATCCAATGAACTAGCATAGGTGAACCCAAGGTCAAGAATCTGATGCCATGTCAGAATTATATGGGGTTGGAGTCAAGAGTGTCCTACTTAAGGGGAAAGCCCTCCAATCATGGAAGGAATCTTGCTGCCATGGAAGGGTATCTTTGGACCCAACCCAATTGCTTGAATCCAAAACATTGCTCTTTGGATCCTCTCCCCTATTCCAAATTCCTTTCTATAATTCTTTGATTATAGGACCCCTTGCTCTTCTTATTTCTGAAAAGGACTGAGTATTTGATCAGTAGGTGTGCAGATAGTGTGTTTTATCTCTTCCTTGAACCAAGACCATCACAAACACCATTTATTCTCTTAGGAACATGCTTTTGATTAATGCACATAATGAACGTAATGACGTATTGGTGGCTCAAATGGATTTGTTATCCTTTCTGCTGGTTGAGAGCCGAGAACGATGCCGGAAAAGCCAACAAAGTACAAGGTCTTTCATTGTTACAAAAATGTAAATTGTCTACCAAAGTTATATCACCTAGGATATCTCTTATATTAATTTGTTCACTATAATAATAAGCTTTTAAAAGTGTCTTTTCCCCCATTCAGAACTTGATACATACATAACTCCACTCCAAAGAATGGCCTTTGGGCGCAAGTTTTGAATTGTTAATTTCATCCTGTTATTAGAACAATGGATGTAGTATAGCAAGGTCATTGGGTTTCCTTGTTCCAGGTAACTCACATTCAATTGATTATTCTCACCCCTGTGTCACATCTACCCTAGCCATTGTATGGTATACCAACCCCCCAACCTTCCCCCTTTCTTTGGAGGCAGTGTGGTGTCATGATTAGAGTGTTGGGCTGGGATTTGGTAGGCACAGGTTCCAATCCCCACCTTGCCATGGAAGCTGGCTGGGTGAAATTAGAACCAGTCACTCTTTCTTGAGCTAAGCTACCTTGCAGGATTGTTGTGAGGATAAAATAGATGAAGGGAGAGAACAATGCATGCTGCCCTAGGCTACTTAGAGGAAGAGTAGGATAAAAATATAAGCCAGATAAGTAATACAAAACATAAGCTTGACCCACAGTGCTCTTGGGTGAACCAGCAAATAGGTATGTAACCAAGTTCCCCAGGGGTTGCCAGTACAGGGCTTGGTAACCCTAGGAGAACAGCAGAATAAAAATGTGCTAAGTAATTACGTAAATAAATATATATTTGATCTACATCTCACTGTGTTTGGGGCAGAGGAAGGTTCCCATGTTAGTTTGCCAGATCTTGGAATCTAGCCATGCTTCTAGGGTTTGCCAGCCTCCAGGTGGGACCTGGAGGTTTCCTGGAATTACAACTCATCTCCAGACTACAGAGCTCAGTTCTCTGGGAAGAAACGGCGGCTTTGCAGGGTGGATTCTATGGCATCATCTCACCAAGACATGTTTGGTTTTGATGGGAAGGACTTTTTTTAATATGGGGAAGCTTGTAAAAAAGCGTTGTGGCTAGAGTATTGGACTAGAGTCTGGAAGGCCCGGGTTCAAATCTCCACTCTGCCATAGAAGCTCAGCTTTGGCTGGTCACTCCCTCTCAGCCTGATCTATCTCAGAGGGGTGTTTTGAGGAGAAAATGGAAAGGGGGAGAATATTGTTGTAAGCCACTTTGGGCCCCCATTGGAGAGAAAAGTGGGATCTAAGCATCTAAAGAAGTGACACCACCTACCATCTCGGGAGTCTACACCCAAAGATGAGCTTCTTGAAGATGAGCTTCTTTAAGCTTCCGTTTAACAGATGGGTAATCAGCTTCTTTGGTTGTCATGGTGCATGCAAATTTCAATGAAAATGTAAATTTCAATGAAAATGTAAATGTGTGAGCCTCTGGCTCACATATTTTTGTCTTAGCTCAGGAAGGATGGCTCCAGAGCAAACTAATTTATGCAGTAGCCAAATCACCTGCTCACAACTTTAATGCCAGTAGCTCACAAAGTAGAATTTTTGTTCACAAGACCCCACAGCTTAGAGGGAACACTGCTGGCCTCCAGGTGGGGTCCGGAGATCTCCCAAAATTGCAATTCATCTCCAGACTACAGAGATCAGTTATCCTGGAGAAGATGTCCTCTGCAGGCTCCACCCCCAAATGTCCAGGAGTTTCCCAATCTGCAGCTGGCAACCTTAATCATAATTTAAGAAAGGGAAGGTGTACTGGTTTTAAGAATTGTGTGAAATGTTATTGTCATACTGTGAAAATTTATTAGGTTCCATTTCTTTTTTCGTTAGAATCAGATGTCTGCCCATTCTTTCCCTTGCATGGAAAATGGCAGCTTTCCCAGAGTGGATTTTCTCACCAACTATCAGACATCCTAGTCCACTCTTCTTCCCAGGTTTCAAGTGAATTGGGTAAAGGGGGTAGCCATGTTGGTCTGAAATAGTAAAACACCTTTAAGACCAACAAACTTTTATTCAAGGTTTGAGCTTTCGTGTGCATGCACACTTCTTCAGATACAATTAAATGGAAATAGAAATAACAGGGGTGTCAAACATAAGGTCCATGGGCTGGAACTAGCCTGTCCAGGGGACTTTTATTGCCAGATGACAGAAGCTGTGCATTATGTCCCTGTATACTGTCCCAGTGCTAGTGAGTAATGGGTGGTGGAAGTGGGAGGGTGGGCATCAGAGAGATACTGCAAGGAAATACTGTAAAGAGTGTTAATGTTTTAAGCATGTTTGTATTTTGAATCAAAAATAATATTGTTAGTTGAGTTTGCCTGTGTACTTTTTAAAGTTTATATCTCCAGTACCTGACATTTATGTCAGATCTGGCCTTCGTAACAAATTAGTCCGACACCTCTGATATAGAGGGTGGGCAGTAAATTAGCATACAGAATAATATAAGAATAATAAGCTTAGTATATATGGCTATCATCTGTTTGAGTTTAACTGGGGGGGGCAAACATAGCATAGGTATGTCAGAATTGGAGATCTGTATCCTCTCAAGCATGGAGGTGACCTTGCAGCATCGTTTTCTTTGAAGTGGGGCAATTGGTTGCGTAAATTTATTTTCGTTGTCCCCAGACTAGAGAAATATATTTAAATCTACCATTCCAAATTACATACTTACTTACATTCTTAATTGTTAAGAGTAATAAACTAAGACTCCTGGGGATGCAATCTGCTCACCAGAATGTAGGAGGGGGTGCGATGGGTTGCGACCGCCCCGGAGCCTTGGGAAAAGGCTCCTAACCAGGGGGCTTTTGAGGGGCAACCTCTTCACCAGCACGATGACGGAGAATTGAGGCGCTCCTCTGCCCCGAAGGTCTTGCCGCTGAGTGTCCATATGGAATTAGTGTGGCCGACCGGGACAAGCGTCGGAGATTGGGCGAGAAAAACTGATGCTGAGTGTGGCCAGATGGCCAGCAACGAACTGTGAGTTGGGTTGAAGCGAGCATGAAGATTTAAAAAGAAAGCTGCCCCCCTTTAATGAGCAATAAAAAGCGAGCGGGGGGGGGAGCAGAAAAATAAGCGTTTAAATCTGTTTTAAGAGACTTGCCAGAGCACAGATAAGCGTATGGGCGAATATTAGAGACTTTAGCAACTTTTGGAAAAGTAAATAATCCAAAAAGATGGTGGGGAAGAAACCAGATAAAGACAAACTGTTGAAAGTGAAACTAGTGGGCAGTCCTCGAATTGAAGAAACCACTGAGCTTTCTAAAATGTTGGCAGAGTCCTTTCACCCTCTGCTGGATGAGATGACTAATATTAAGCAACAATTGTCAACAATTGGTCAGTTTGGCTTCACAGCAGCTACAACTGACTAAATCTCTAAATGCAACAGAGCAAAGGGCAGAGAAGGTGAAGGAAATGGATGCCAATACTAAAAAAGTCAAGAAAAAGGTGCAAAAACTGGAAATGAAACAAGCTATGGAAGAGTCACAATTTTTACAGCTGCAAATGGAGAAAGCAAATTTGGTCCTATGGTTCCAAGGGGTCCCGAAATCTAAAGGAGAGAATCTGAAGCAACTGTTGAGTGATGCAATAGCCCCAATGACATATTTGACAGCGGAATATCTTTACAGCGAGATGGATGTGGTCTACAGGTTGTATTCCTTATACATCAAGAAAAATAATCTGCCTGGGGAAATAGTAGTTAGATTCTCAAAGAGACATGTGAGAGATTCTATTTTGAAAGCAACTACGGGAGCACCCTTGAAAATCGGGGACAATAATATCAGGATTTTAAAAGACATTCCATTTGAAATAAGACAGAAGAGAAAGAAATATAAAGACTTAGTCCTTTTTTTTTTTTTTACAAACAAATAGCATCAGTTATAGACGGTTAATCGCAGAAGACGTCATTTTCAAGCTCCATGATAAAAAAGAAAAGATTGACTCTGTTCCTAAAGCACATGAGTTTCTGAGAACACAGCTGGGGGAACCAGTGGAGGACAAGAAGGAAGAAGAAGAAAGCAAATCGGATGGCGAGTTAGGCTCGGCGTCTTCTGACGAGGACTCTCTCTCTTTCCCAAAAAAGTTCATATAAATTGAGGATAAGAAAAGATAAAGGCTGAAGAACTCTGAATTGTTCCTGAAAATTTTAGTACTAACTCGGGGATGCTCTGGGGGTGTCTTTTAACAGATAAATGGAAGGTTAAAAGATAAATAACTTAGCATAACCGACTATGTTCAATGTATTACTAGCATTTTAGAATAACATTGAGATAAGCTGATGTATTGATCTCCCACTCTTGGGATTTTAGTTATTAGTAGGTTTCTTTTGTTTCTCCTTGTTTCCCTCCCTATATTTTCAGTTATAGTTTGTAGTTTTGTGAAAAAACCAGTAAAAAACTCCCGGGGGGGGGGGAGGAAAAGTAGTCCTTCCAATGAGGGCAGGGAGGTTGATTCCTGCCTACCGAGGCACACACCTGACATTCCAATAGTGTTGTGGAGGAAAGTAAGCCTCTCTATCAAAATGTAATGTTACTCCAAATCACTAATTAATTTGCAAAAAAGAAGAAGGAAAACAGGTAACCCACTAACTGAAGGCAGTGTCAGCTCCCCAATCAATTCACTCTTCACACACATTTTTGGCAGTGTAATGCTTTATTAGAGATATGAGATGCTGTGGGTTCAGAACCTTTGTTAGGACTGGGGCCCAAAGACGGGAAAATACAATATATAGGAAAAATCCCCAAATTCCATTCATTCACACGTCATGCGTTTCTATAGCAACCTAGACAAATATTTTCATTTATTTGTCACATTTGTATCCTGTCCTCCCCGCAATGCAGGCTCAGGGCAGCTCGCAGTCAGTACATAAATACAGTTAAAACAACATAAAATCATCTAAAACAATTCCATTATAGTTAATACAATTTCATAAAGTGCTGAAGATGTTGGTTAGTTATTCAAGATGGCGTACTTTCAGAGTTTACTTTCAAAGCTTAGATGTCGTTCTGCTCAAGATCTTCCTACGGCTCAAGCTAGGTGTCAAAAACCAAGGGCCAGGGCTCTATAGTGGCGGTGGCTCCCTAGCTGAAAGTTATACATGGTTTCTCTATCTAACCTAGCCTGGCATGGAAATCTCCAAGGACAATCTCACAAGAAACCGTCTTGGGGCTCGCTTCAAGAGGTTACAAGCAATACTCCCTAATGCTCTAACAACACACACACACACCAGGAATGTCACATGGCAAGCGAGGGCAGAGGTATAGTGATAGGATGCAGAAAGGCGAAAAGTGAAAGCTAAAGTTTAATAAGGCTAACAGGAACACAGAAGGATTGTATATGTGCCAGAGCTTGAGATACTTATGAGGCTTATGAGGGTGATGTCGATGGAACTCATTAATTAAATGGAATGCTCAAATATGTTTGGATAGAACCCATTCATTCTGTTCAGGCCCAAAGTCCTTCCGTTGAACCAGGTAGTATAGATGGCCTCTCCGGACTCTGGATCTCCTCCATGACCTGGTGGAGTTGTCCGGCGATAAGGAGAGGGGGAGGAGCTGGAGGACAATGAGTCCAGGGTGAGGGTCCAGGATCTCTTTTCAACAGACTGAAATGAAAAACGGGGTGTACAGAATGCAGAGATTTAGGTAGTTCTACTTCAACAGCCACCTTATTGATTACACAAGTAACTTTAAAAGGTCCTATGTATTTCCACCCCATTTTCCTCTGGTTTGCAGTCCCTTTAAATGCTTGGTGGAAATGTACACAGAGTCACCATGAGCCAGATCCCATTCAGGGCTCCTTTTATTGTCAGCATTACGTATGTACTCCTCTTTAGCTTTGTTCAATGTCTTTTGCAATGTGTCCCAATTCCGGGTTAAGGTCGACCACCAAATCTGGGCACCCCCCTTAATGGGCTCCTTTAAGTCCACTGTGGGTATGGGACCTCCCTCATACCCATGTACCACCATGAAGGGGGACATCCTAATAGAACTGTGTAGTGAATTATTGTAACTATTCAGCAAATGGCAATAATAGCACCCAGTTGTCTTGTTTAGCCTAACTGTATGTATTGAAATCGTATGAATTGTATTTTATTTTGTATTTGCTGGTTTTAAACTGTTTGTTGGTTTTAAGTTGTTTGTAAGCCGCCCTGAGCTGCTTAAGTGGGAGGGCAGGGTAGAAATTTAATAAATAAATAAATAACATTATTGGTGGTTTATATAACACCTCAGAAATTGCTCCAATATCTGGTTAGTACGCTCAGTCTGGCTATCCATCTTCCACCCCCAGTAGACCGACCAGCTCCTTCCAGAATTTAGCCATGAACTGCGTACCTTCTATGGTGTTATAATAATGCAACATATGGAGTCTCACTACATACTGCAAAAACATAGTGTCCAGCTGCTTTGCTGTAGGTATTTGTTTACAAGGAACGAAATAAGCCTGCTTGGAGAACAACTCGACTACCACCCAAATCACAGTCTTTCCCTGGCTTACCGGCAAATCAGTTATAAAGTCCATTGCTATGACCACCCAGGCACATTTGGGGGTTTCCACGGGTTGGAGCTGACCAGGCACCTCCCCCCCTCCTTTTGCTCATTATGCAAGTCTGGCATATAGCCACATATTTAGAAATGTCCCTTCACTTCCCAGTCCACCAAAATTGCCTTTGAATCAAATGCAAAGTTTTAAGTTATCAAAATGACCAGACATCTTATTATCATGACCGTGGGATAAGATCTCCCTCAAAGGGATTCTGGGACAAACACTTTATCCCCTCTGTACCAGCAGCCATTTTCCTTTTGGCACAGCCCCTCCTTTTCCACAGTCTCTAAAGCCTGAGGGGTGATCACAGCCTTCAGTTTCTCCGGCTATTCACCTGGCTCCACCTCCCTCTCTGCTTTCACCTGGCTCCGCATCATCACCGCCCCTCCCAACTGGGAGGGGGGAAAGACAGTGTCTATGACCTCATCATGTTGGCTGGCATGCTGCGGGAGGTGGGAGAGGGCATCTGCCAAAAAGTTAGCTTTCCCTGGGAGGTGCTTCAGGGTAAAACAAAACTTAGAGAAAAATTCCGCCCACCTGAGCTGTTTAGCATTGAGGTGGCGGGGAGTCTTGAGGGCTTCTAGGTTTTTATGATCAGTCCAGACTTCAAATGGCACCCTCACTCCCTCAAGTCACAAAGCCACATAGTCAAAGCCAGCTTAATGGCCACGGCTTCCTTGTCCCAAACCGCCCTATTCCATTCAGCCCCAGAAAACTTTTTAGACACATAGGCAAGGGGGTGCAACATCTCATCCTTTGCCCCATTTCCACTGGTCAATTTTCCAATTTCCCTTTGAAGGATCCCCCCTCCTCCCTCATCGCCATATCAGAAGCATCCAACTGGACAATAAAACCTTTAATTTTGTCTGGATAGTGGAGAATGGGCTCTGAGGTGAACAATGTCTTTAAGTTATCAAACACCTGTTGGCACTCAGGAGTCCATTGCAACTTGCTCTTCCCCCCCTTCTTCACTTCCAGGCCCATCCCCGTAGTCTTTAATAAGTCAGTTAATGGCAATGATACTTGGGCAAAATTGGGGATGAAGGCTTGGTAGAAATTTGCGAACCTGAGCAAGGATTGTAGTTGCCTCCTTGTGTGTGGGGCCTCCCACCCCATGACATCCTGAACCTTCTTGGGGTCCATCCCAGACCCCTGTTGTGTGATGCGATAACCAAGAAAGTCCACCTCCGATTTATGGAATTCGCACTTGGTCAGCACCTTTTGCCCTAGTTTCACATGTGAATCCATGTCTTTCATGTACACTAACACATCATCAAGATAAACAACAACACATTTAAACAGGTGCTTGTGCAACACTTCATTGATTAAGTTCATGAACCCCCCTGGGGCTCCAGCCAATCCGAATGGCATGACCAGGGCTCTTTTTGTAGCAGATACTCATTTGCATATTAAGTGACACACCCCTAATGTAGCCAATCCTCCAAGAGCTTACAGTAGCTCCTGTAAGAATAGCTCTGTTAGCTCTTGGAGGATTGGCTACATTAGGGGTGTGTGGCCTAATATGCAAAGGAGTACCTGCTACAAAAAGAGCCGTGGATGACTAAGTATTCAAACTGTCTCAGGGGGGTGTTAAACGCAGTTTTATGCTCATCCCCCTCCCATATTCTCACTCGGAAGTAAGCATCTCTTAAATCCAGTTTGGTAAAAATTTTACCCTTAGACACCTCCACTAACAAGTCCTTGAACAGGGGTAGGGGGTAATCCATGCATAATCTAAGCCCTCTATCTTTCTTTTTCCTGAATAGCACCAGAGCCATGAAGGGGGAGGCTGCTGGTTGAATAAAACCCCGCTCCAAGTTCTTGTCAATGAATTGGGGCAACTCCTCCCTCTCAGCCGGGCTCATGGCATACCCCTGAGTCATCTTATGTCCTGGCAAAATTTCTATGGCACAGTCTGTCTTTTGGTGAGGGGGCAACTTGTCTGCCTCCCTTTCCTCAAAGACATGCTCCTATTGCACCAAAGAAACCCTCTCTGGCACTGGGCAGGGCTCTTCCTCCCACTCCAGATTCCACTGATGCTCTTTGCATCAGGGGTATAGTAAAGTCAAAGTCCCGAAACTCCATTGCACATACGGGTCATGAGCCGCCAACCAGGGGTTGTCCAACACCATGGGGAACTGAGCCGTGGGGTGCACAATAAAGGATCTTTGCTCCAAATGTCCTGAAACCCCCAAGGGCAGTTTTATGGTGCGGTACTGGCATGACTGCATGGTAGTACCGTCCATCTGGGTAAACACTACAGGGTCTTTTAGCCTTGTCACCCCCGCTCCCAACCCCATGACTAGTGTAGGGCTCAATAAGTCCCGGGAACACCCTGAGTCAATGAGAGCTCTCACTCGTACTTGGGTACCTGCTTCAGGGTTCAAAATAGTAACAGTCACAAAAAACAAGGAGGTACAGGTTCTCACCGATTCTCGTGCTGGCTGGCGCCCTTCACAGCAGGTCCTGGCCTTTTCCCTTCACCTGAGGCTCATCACCTTCACTGGAGAAGGTCACCCCAAAGGAGGTGAATTCCACTGCTTACAAGGCTTTGGGTGACTTGGGTCTCTTTCCTGGAGTCTTCCCCTTTTTCTCATGGTAGTCTTCATGCCGGTCCCACTCATCATGACTCTCATGGTCTTCGGGCCGGGGCCGGGTGCATTCTGTGGCAAAATGCCAAGCCCTCCCACAACGCAGGAGTGATGCTCCCGATCCCCACCGGGTAGCAGACCTCTACCCCAAGCTACCCGCTGCCTTCTGCTGCTGCAAACAGGTGCCTTGTGCTGGTAAAGTTTCACCAGGTTGTGCCGGTTTTCAGCTTCACATGCCACTTGGATCCATTCTGCCAGGGTGAGCGAGTTTTCTTGGGCTAATGCCTTTTCCAGGATGATAGTGTTCAGGCCCACCCAATAGAACTCAATTAGGACCTCTTTGGGCCACCTTAGGAGTTTGGCTGCCATGGCTTTGAACTCGTCCGAGTACTCTTGGACTAAGCGAGTGCCCTGACGGATGCCCCTCAGGTGGGTGCGGGTCTTTTCCAGCTCTAGTGGGTCTTCAAAATGATGCTGCAGGGCTTGCATGAAAGCATCAACATCTTTCAGTTGGCACCCCCCTTGTGAAGCCAGGAGCCCACAAAATCCACTCTCTGCTAAGAGACGCAAAGGTGTGGCCCCTCCCTCGTAGCATCTTCCACACCTGGATAGCAAAGAACGTCAATTTCACTGGACTACCATCAAAAGTAGCCTCCAGGGCATCTCATGGCTACTCACGCTCCATTCTGACTTTGCAGGGCGGCTGTGACAACTTCTTGTCCTCATCTTCGCCTTCTTCCTCTTCTTCCTCGGAGGTCTCAGAACCCTCCTTCTCCATCAATTCCTTCACCAGTTTTGGTAGATTCTTCACCAGGTACTGGAAACCTACCTTCAGTTCTTTTACATCGGACTGGAGGCTGAACCGGGCCTTCCCCAACTTGGAATCATCCTGGAAGGTGCGGCAGACATGGCACCTCTCATGGTCAGCCTGGCCCCGAGTTCCTCTGAATCCCGGGGTGCTCGCCAACCAGGCCAGATCATCCCAGCAGTTAGGGCTATTGCAACATTTAGGGTGATGAAACAAGACTTGCTTCTTGGGTCGGGCGTCCTTGCCTTTTCAGTCCTTCTTGTTGTTGGGGTCGGGCGCAGGAATTGTGGGTCCAGGCCTACTGCTCGTGCCTGCCCCACCATCTCGATCTCCGTTCCCCATGCCAGGTTGGTTCTGTCAGGTCCCCAGTCAATTCACTCTCCACACACACTTTTGGCAGTGTAATGCTTTATTAGAGATATGAGATGCTGTGGGTTCAGAACCTTTGTTAGGACTGGGGCCCAAAGGTGGGAAAATACAACATATATGTAAAACCAGGGCGGTGACATACCCCTAATGTAGCCAATCCTCCAAGAGCTTACAGAGCTCTCCTTACAGGAGCTACTGTAAGCTCTTGGAGGACTGGCTATATTAGGGGTGTGTCGCCTAATATGCAAAGGAGTTCCTGCTACAAAAAGAGCCCTGGAAAACTCCAAAATTCCATTCATTCACACGTCATGCGTTTCTATAGCAACCTAGTCAGATACATGGTTGCTCTAACTAACCTAGCCAGTCATGGAAATCTCCAAGGATAGTCTCAGGAGAAACCATCTTGGGGCTGGGTTCAAGATGTTACAAGCAATGCTCCCACACACCTCAGGAATGTCACATGGCAAGCAAGGGCAGAGGTACAGTGATAAGATGCAGAAAGTTGAAAAGTGAAAGCGGAAGAAGAAGAGATTGGATTTATACCCTGCCCTTCACTACCCAAAGGAGTCTCAGAGCGGGTTACAAACTCTTTTCCCTTCCCCTCCCCACAACAGACACCCTGTGAGGTAGGTGGGGCTGAGAGAGCTCTGACAGAAACTGCTCTTTTTCAAGAACAGTGGTGCCAGAACTATAGCTTGTCCAAGGTCATCCAGCAGGTGCAAGTGGAGGAGTGGGGAATCAAACCCGGTTCTCCCAGATTAGATTCTGCACACTTAACCACTACACCAAACTGGCTCTCTGAAAGTTTAATAAGGCTAACAGGAACACAGAAGGCCTATATGTGCCAGAGCTTGACCGGCAGCCAGAAAAGCCAACAAAACAAGAGAAACATATTTCATATTAACCAACTGTATTATTTATCACATTACTTAAAAGTATTTTCTTGGTAATTTCTTTGGGGGTAGCCAAGCTCTTCCATGACTAGCAGTACTTTCCTATGAGATTCCCATATTCTAACTCATTATAATCTTGAGAACATGAGACGTAGAGACAGTGGATGTGATCACACTGGTGGCTTGGTGAAATATGGTGCCACCTCTAATTGTACTGGTGATGGTGCCACCTCTAATTGTACCTGCTGCGGGTTACCTATGTGGCCATCCCCTGGTCAAGCATCCACATTACTGCAGTGCCTCAGCCATGGAGCTTGCTGCCTGGTCATTTTTAAAATACAAGTGGATGCATATGCACTCATACACATGTGCACATGTGCACCCATGCACATATAGGCAAAAACTCCAAAAATCACATCCCAGTGGCAGAAACAGCAGGTTCAGACTGCCAATCCATTTTGCGTGTGCTCGCCCATGTTCAGACATTTGGCCATGCAAAATGAATGTGTGGGGAATCAAAAACATCACTTGTGGTTTGGTACCTTTTAAAGTCAGCCTCAAGTCATCCCACGACTGGGTCAGTATGCCTGGGAGATGCCTGACAGATGTGGCTGTGACTGAGCCCATTTGATCCAGAGGGGAGGAGTGGCTATGTCAGGCCAAACTGCTCATGTGATCACACCCAGTGACTGAACATGTATTTTCTTTGCTCCAAAATATTAGCAGGCCATAAGGCTTGCTTTAATGTGAAGGTTACATCCCCAAATTTGTCCTAGTGATCTTTTTTTTCCCTTTTGCCCTGTGGGCAAAAAATACACAAGCAACATGCTTGTTTCCCCTAATGGAGCAAATAGTTGCTTTAGGATATCATTTGAGGTCAGAAAAATTATGGGGGGGGGAGAAACTGCTCTCCTTTATACACAAGAAGCTGCCTTATACTGAATCAGGCCATTGGTACATTGATGTCACTATTGTCTTCTCAGACTGGCAGCAGCTCTCCAGGGTCTCAAGCAGAGGCCTTTCACATTACCTACTGCCTGATTATTGTAGCTAGAGTTGCAAGGGATTGAATTTGGTAGTGACCTGCTGCATGCTAAGTGGATATTCTATCATTAAGCCACAGCCCCTCCTCCATGTCCACCCAGGGCTATGAATCTGGTCTTCATAGAGCTGTTATTTACCAAGGGGGAGGGGAGAACACTGGCTAACTAATCACAAATCTTCTAGCATCTCTTCAGGTTTGATACTGTCCCAGCCACCCTGCCACCCACCCACCCACAAATACCTCCAATACGAAACAGTCTTAGGCTTTGAGTTGATAGCAAAAGATTGTCATTTTCACCAAATCGGATGCAAATAAAATGAATTATGTCAAAGAGCTAACTGTGCTCTCATTGAGAAATGTGGGTTTTTTGTTTTGTTTAACAACTTGATTTTATCTGACAGCCAAAAAATGAATTCCATCAAATCTCCTTCAATCCTGTCAAATTAATACAGTTGGCCTTCCTTTGAGATAGATCTCTTCTTCTGATGGCAAAATTTAATTGAATCCCCTTTGAATCCCCCCCCAGCAAACTCCATCCTTCTGATTTCATAACTATTCTGCAAGGCAATTTATTTTGTTACCCCACTCACCCATTCCCTTTTTTTGTATCTTGGCATAATAACAGCACATTTTGCTCCTCAAAAATAATTATTTATGAAGACATGAGAAATAACGAAACCATGGCTTCACTCTGTGCATGGAACAAGCAGTTACCAAAAAGGTAAAAGGTATTTGTCAAAGAATCCAGGAGGCTTTGAAGAAATCATAACAATAAGAGCCATAATCATAAGTAAACCTTGGTGACAGGGTGTACATTATTTTAGACAAAGAGAAGGTATGGAAAAGCAGCAAGGATTTAAAAACAAGCTAAATTTCTTTTGTATAAATGCACTTTCTAAGGATTGTTTTCCATTGCAATCTTCTTTCACTTATATTTGTACCAACCTGCACCATCGTTTATATGTCTGATAGTTTGTCCAAGTATCACCTTTAAAGGCAAATCTGTATAGTTTGTAGAAAGTTGCATGCTGTCATTAAGACAGTGACCAATGGAACTGGAAGCTGAGCCTATGGAAGTGTCCATTGCTGATATTTCTATAGTGTTGTTCTTTTATGGAGCTCAGAGTGGTACATGCAGATGGGGTGATTTGATGTCCAGCATGAGTACTTACCATGAGTGTTGATCATTGCATACTCCAATCTGCATTGCATGTGTAAAGAATTTTTTAAAAACTCTTCTGAATGACCCTAGTGAGGCCTGATTTAGATACAAGCAAAACTTTCCCATTGCAATGTGTTTCCCCTCTCTTGGAATTCTGGAATTCCTATATGTCACTGAAAGCTTCCTAAATGAAGCTGTAGAAGCTAGTACTTTGATTGGAGTACTGTAGATTCAGAGATGGCTAGATCATCTCCATTCTTTCTAATGGTTTGGAGTCAGAACTCTATAGCCACCTATCTTGGAAAGCCTCCTTTGCTGGGAATATTTTCATGTTCTCATTGCCATGGGTCAAAAAGATCATAAGAAACCATGGAATTGTTGAGATGGATTTCTGAAGTGCACACTGTCATAAACCCACCCTGGGTCTAAGTGTGCTTAAATGCATGTAGCATGTTCATGTGCATGTAAAGCATGTTCCTCTTTATTATGCCATCATCCTGAGTTAAGAACTCAGGGAATTCTGGGAAGCCTCCCAAGTTACCAATGACTCAAGAAAGCCTACCACATTACAAATGACTCAAGGGAACAAAGGTAAAGGCAGTCTCCGAGCAAGTACAAAAGGCAGAGTTTCCCAATTACTTCAGCCCCTCTCCTTTGTATGTGTGTGTAAGAATGTTCAAGCATGCACAAGTATTCTAAGGTCATGTGAGGTGGAGTTGAATCACAGTTTGCTTTCTTAAACTGAAAAAATATTTTATTGCTACAGATTAAACTAGGTCACAGACAGGAAAAATACTTATCACACCTACTGGTTACAGAGCTAATGAAAAGAAGACTAAAATAACACTAAACTAAATTTAACAATACAGAAGAGTTACCTCTGACATCCCTGCCTGGATGTCTGTAGAACAAATGCACATCCAGACACCCACCTGCTCCCTGCAGAGGAAACTGACTCCTAGCATTTGGACAAAGCATTTGGACCAAGACTGATGGGTGTTACTTGTCTTTTCAACCCTTTCTGCCTTTGTTAGCAGGAAGCATCTCCCAATCCAGAATTAGGGAGCTTGGTCCCATGTGGGAGGTGAACCCCAATCTACCAAGCACTCATGTCCCACACATCTTAATACCCAAAGCATGATTTACAACAGCTATTCATCTTGCCCTTCCTAGCAGATCGGCAAATGGTTATCTCTTTGCAGAAATACATCTTCTGCTCTCTGACTTCTTTGTGCATTTTATGGCTCTCTTTCCTGAGAAAACAAATGGCTGTCAGGAACCCAGGAACTCCTTGATGCGCTTCATTGCACCTTGCATCTATGAATCACAACACACACTACCAACTCAACAAGTCAAATGCACATGATAAATTTATAAATGAACAAACATGTTGTGTGAATATAGAAATCTCTTCTTGATGGCTGTATCGTCTAGAACTTAGTCCAGCACTGTAACCACGAAACCATAGCAGCTCCACTTCACTGAGACACTGAATGGAGGTTAAAGCAGTAAAGATTAGTTTCTGTGGAGGTGGAAATTGCTCATCTTTCTTCTTGATCACTTCACTTGCTTATGCTTCCTATTTGCTTTTAAAATTGCCATCTTCTTTCCTGTGGCAATTTGCATAATCATATTCTTCTGTTTGGAAGATGTCATTTTGTAAATGACATTAATTGCTGGGAGAAAAAAACTGAAATACACTGTACTGAAAAGATATATACATATATTTGCATGTCAATTTTGAACTATATTCACATGAAAAGAAAAAAAAGATAAGCCGATCCTCCAAAATGCGGGAGTTTAATTGTGGGAAACGTATTTAAGGTGCTATCAGTTTCAGTATGGATTCATTTGTATATGTGTGTGTATTTGATCCACCTGCACTAGATGGGGAAAAGGTTGTCAGCTAAAAATGGAACATCAGAAGACCAGTTTACGTATTCATGAGAATCAGGTTATAACACATTTCCTGGGCTTATATCAATTTGGTAGGTGAAGGCTTGCAGGCTTGCATATTCTTCCATGCTGGCATCATTCTCCCTGGCATGGAGAACGATTCGCAATACAGTCCTAAGCAGAATCACACCCTTCTAAGTCCATTATGGTCAATGGACTTTGAGGGGTGTAACTCTACTTAGGATGGCATAGTTTTTCTCTGACATACTATACGTCTAGTTGCAGAGAATTTTATCTTTGGGGAAGTATTCAAATATGTAGTACACCCCCTTTATCCTGAAGTAATACAGTCCAGAAGAAAGTTTTTACATAACCAAAATGTATAAACAGGCCTCAGTAGCTATGACGGGAAAGCACCACATCCAACTCTGTACCAGCATTTGCTGGAAGTTTCAATACATAATTGTACTCACCATGTAGAGGGATATTTGTAGTTTGTAGCACAAGCCCCTACAGATTGGTAGGAAGACTAGAAAGTACCCAATTCCAGAGGAGGCCATCTCACCTACTCTCATCTCCTGCCTTCCCTCAATATAGCAGTGTGTGTGTGTGTGGGGGGGGGGGGATTGTTAGCCAAATTGTTCTAGTCCTTAATAATGCTGTGGGGAATTATGATATTAAAATAGCAATTGGCAAATAGGGAGCAATAACCTTTGTATACAGGAGTTCTGCCTTTTCCAGTAAGCCAGAAAATAAACCCAGAGTCCAAATCTTTAATGAAATGGTTTCTTTACTGAGAGATTCACATACTTATACAAAACACAATCACAGACTCAGCAATACAGATCTAGGGAAATTAATTAGAAATGGTACAGAGACATTTGCATGAGCTGGTAAATAATTGGTTCGGTGATACATACCTGCCCTGATGTGATGAAGTGATCCTTACAGTGGAAAAATAAGGGAGACTATAAGGGAAAAATGGGGTCGTATTCTGAACTGGCAGAAGACGTGGAGAGACTCTGGGAAGCGCTACACCGAGAGTCAGCAAGATACGATGGGGTTAGTTACAGAGGAAGAGAGAGACAGAGCTTGGTGGGTCTTTTTATACACTATTTGGACTTGGTCTTTTCATACACTAATTTGGACTTGGGGGTGGGCTTCACTGGCCATGTAATGTATCCAGTCCAGACCGCATGGCCGGCTTGGGCTCCACATGGTCAGGCACAAACGTTGAGCTTCGCTCCAAGAGACAATGGACTATCCGGATCCTAGCCCGCTCCAATCAGGGGGCTAGGTTCCCGGCCGAGAGCCTATGGGAATCTTGGCCACTGTAAATAACCTATTGGGAAGTGGGGGGGTGTTTTGGGTGGCGATTTCTCGGGGAATATAAGCCGGCCTGCAAGCCGGCCAAAGTCGTCTCGTTCCTGATCGAATAAAGTACGCTTTGCTGAAATCACTCTCCATCTGCGTACTTTTCAGGCCACTTCCCTTGTCATATCCCCAGGAAATTGCTAGGCAAAAACTAGTTGCAGGAGGATGGTGGGGCTAATGGTTGGGCAATAGTGATTCTTTTATTACTTACAGTGACACCTTTAGAAGACAATAGCAGCAGCGGCCAGGGTCGTTATTGTTGATGGCCCGATGATCTCTCTGGGTGATGGGCTTGACAGGGTTTTTTTTTTATAAATCTTTTTATTCTTTTTGTTAATAGTATTACATACAGCAAATACTTATTGAATCTAAATTGATAAAGATACATACTTACAGTTTACCATCTATTCGCACCATACAGCGCTAATGAATTACTGTGAGTCTGGCTGTTTAAATTACCGACTATAACCTATAAATATAACCATTTATGATAGATCTGCTTAGCGGGGAGTATATCATTCATTACCATATAGTCTAACATTGGGGCCCAAATCCTAACAAATTTGGTGTAAGTAGGAGTATTACTATTGTTGGCTCTCTTCAAGGAGTCCGTAAGTTTTGCCATTATAAACTGATCCCAAACTTTCTCTTGCCATGCTGAAATTGTGGGGGGAGAAGGAGATTTCCAAGCTGCTGCTATTGTCAACCTGGCCGCCGCTAGCAACGTAGATATGAGTTCCTTGCTACTCCCTGTCATCGATTCATTCCACAAATTTAGCAAAACCACTTCCGGATTACATGGTAATATCTGTCTAGTTATTTCATTTATCTGAGCTATCACACTTCTCCAAAAAAGTTGCATTCCTTGACAGCCCCACCAGCAATGATGGTATGTCCCTATCCGGCCGCACTTCTTCCAGCAAACATTGCTTATTGACAGTTTCATTTTATGAAGCTTTTGCGGGGTAAGGTACCAACGAGAAGTTAATTTGAAGAATTGAAGACGGATGTTATATATGGCCGATTTGTTCGCCGGAGAAGCCCAGATGTCTGTCCAATCCGACTCTCGAAAGGTAAGGTTAAGATCTTCTTCCCATCTATTTTGGCATGCTAGTTTATTTGTGTTGTCTTCTTTTATTAAAATTTTATATATCTTAGACAGCACTCCTTTTGGCGATCTTGTAATTGCAATAATTACTTTTTCCAACTCTGTTACTCCCCTGTGTTGAGGAATGTGCCCATATACTTGCTTTTATTTTGTGGTTACTGATACACACACACATATGGATTATACTTGCCAGTATCTATGGGTTTGGGAAAACTGTGTGCTTTGTTTGATGTGACTGTTGCACCTGGAAGCTGCTAGTTCTGCCTGCACTTGCATGCTGATGAAGTGACACACACATCCACCCAGTCTGGGAAGAAGAAAGCATCTCCATTGTGGTCAGCTAAGGAGTTGATATGAACGACAACTTCCCCACCATTGAGGAATTACAAACCAACATGTAACCCTGAAAGAATCTGGTTTGCATCTGAAGAGACTGTTTCCTGTTTACAGCTTGGGCCAAGTTAAAGTCATCTGCAAGTCAAAGGTTGCCTTGGCATCCAACTTCACACCTTGACCAGATGCATTCCCTGAGTTAAAGGATTAGATTTCAATATCGCCCTCTCCCTCTAGGTAGACACGTCATCTCCTAGTAACCAATAGAGTTAGGTAATTAGAGGAAGGTGGGACCCAAGCAGGCTAGCGCCTCCCACCTGTAAATTTCCATTATATAATGCAGAGCACACTTTTAATCGCTGCTGCTGGATAGCCAACAAACCCTCCCCCCACCTTCCCTTTAGGCAAAGACTCTTTGTGTCTGGATCTCCCTGAGATGTACAGTCAGGGACATCCAGTCCCACATTAGCTGGCTTGTTCTAAGCAATGTGGAGGAGTACTTAGTTCCCAGGGATCCTTCCCTTAGCCTCCAATCTTCAACTGCTACAGACAGATCTTCTGGATCAGGCAAGTATTGACGAATACCTACCCCAGACCCTTAGTAACTAAGAGAACTATTTTATATTCTTTCTGTAATGCTAAAGGAACCTTGTATGTTTGAGTGTATGATTCTGTTTTGTATGTATGTGAAACTAAGTCTTATTTAGTAAAGAGAACAATTGATTTTACAACAAACACCTTGTCACGTTGTCTCTCTGGGTTGGGTCCTTGGGTCGCATTTTGAATTCTGTATACATAGACCAAACCCCCTTAAATTTCGTCTAGCCACTGCTGTAAATAAAGCAGGTCAGGCTAACACCTGTGAAAAAGCCCTGACTCAGCTGGTTGCTCGATTAAATCTCTCAGTTGTAGATATTGATACCAAGGGGCTGTCAGACCCACAGCATGCAATGAAGTACACACTTGCAAGAAGGTTTTACTTTATTGAAGCCATCAAGTACTTAGAACAAATTCTCTGTTCAGAATAACAAGTTGAGCGTTTGACAGATAGGTTAAAGCAAGTTCATAATTACAAGTTCATAATTACACTAGCAAGTTCATAATTACACTAGCCAATAGATATGTTTCCCGCTCCCGCTTAGAAGGCGCCTAGCGCGCCCAAACCCTGAGAAGCAACAGTTCTATGCAGTTAAACAATTAGGCTATTCCCACACATTATATTCATTACAGACTAAGCAAAAAGCCTCTTGCCGCACAACACCTGTGGCCTTGAGTTGATAAGGTTCCCTCAGAGCAAAGCTAGCGTACATGGAAAGGAATGCAGTGGAGGAGATGAGCGCATGGAGTGGAGGGTGGATATGCGTACAAGAATATACTGCTGTTACCAGGGCAATGGGGTTGTTGACAAGTGAGGGGGGGTCGGGGTTCAGACAAGACGAATACATACATCAGAGACACATTGGCAGCTTGCTGACATACTGCCCCCTCGAAAAAAGATTTCTCCCCTCCCCTCCCGGTCAGGGTGGGAGACCTCCCGGTTTCCCCGGGAACTCCCGGTGAAAGTTTCTGAGCATGTTAGGGGCCCGAATATCCCCTACTTCCACCCACTCAAGGTGCTGGGGCCCAAAGTCTTTCCATTCAATCAGGTACAACAACTTTCCACGTCTCAACTTCGAATCCAGGATCTTTGAAATCTTGAAATGAGTCTCCCCATCCACCAAAATGGGAGGAGGAGGAGGACGGTCGTCACGCCACTGGCAAGACCCATTGTCCTTTTTCAGAAGGCTGAAATGAAACACAGAATGTAATGACTTCAAGTTCTTAGGCAGTTCAATATCTGCTGCAACCTCATTTATGATTTTTCGGACCTTAAAGGGTCCTATGAATTTCCAGCCTAGTTTTCGACTTGGATGCAAAAGCTTAATATTTTTTGTAGACACATATACAAAGTCTCCAGGCTGTAGAGCCCAACCCTCCACCCTTCCCCTATCGGCTTGTTTCCTGTAGGCAGCTTTAGCTGCCTCCAGAGTTTTAGACAACAACGACCATGCCTCTTGCAATGCTTTACACCACGATCCTGCCTCCCCTGTGCCCAAGTCAAGGTTCCCGTCCAGAAAGGGCATAGGGGGGCTGTTGTAGCCATAGCTGGCTTTGAAGAGAGACATCCCAATGGAGGTGTGACAGGTGTTGTTGTAACAGTACTTGGCCAGTGGCAACAAGTCACACCAGTTGTCTTGTTGGTAATTAGTAAAACAACGGAGATATTGTTCCAAGGTTTGGTTGACTCTCTCCATTTGGCCGTCGGTCTCTGGGTGATAGGCGCTGCTGAGGCCCCTCTCCACCCCCATAAGAGTCATGAGTTCTTTCCAAAATTTGGACACAAATTGGGTCCCCCTGTCAGAGACCACCTTGGTCGGCAGCAAATGGAGTCGCACAATGTTAGAAAAGAACGCTTTGGCCAAGACTTTAGCCATTGGCAACGACGGGAAAGGGATGAAGTGAGCTAGTTTAGAAAACATATCAACAACAACCCAAATAACAGTTTTCTTCTTGCTGGGCGGTAGGTCGGTGATAAAATCCATGGAGATTACTTCCCAGGGTCGATTAGGAGTAGGAAGAGGTTTCAAGAGACCCGACGGCTTCCCCCCCCCGGAGGTTTGCTCATGGCACATATTTGGCATGTTTGGACAAACGCCGAGAGATCTTTGCGCATGTGTGGCCACCAGAATTGCCGTTTCAACAATTGCAAGGATTTAACAAATCTAGAGTGTCCTGCAAGTTTTGACCCATGTACAGAGAGCATCACATCCTTTCGCAGGGTGGCCGGCACATAAAGTTTACTGTCTTTGTACCAGCAGCTGTTATCCCCTTGGAGGCAATCGTCTAGCTCCCCCAGCCATGATTTCTCCCCCTCCGATAGTTCCCCCTGAAACCGTTGCACCCAGGGGGATGGAGGAGGGGTGGGAGGGAGAGGCGTGTTTAAGGCGGGGAGTTTTGCCGCTTGGCTGCGCATAGGGACCGCCCCTCCTAGTTGGGCGGGCATGAAGATTGAGTCCAAAATGACATCACGCTGACTCGCATGCTGGGGGAGGCGTGACAATCCGTCTGCCAGCAAGTTTGCTGAGCCGGGAAAATGGTGAAGGGTGAACTGGAATTTGGAAAAGAAATCAGCCCACCTTAATTGCTTAGCGTTGAGGCACCTGGGAGTTTTCAAAGTCTCAAGGTTTTTATGATCAGTCCATACCTCGAATGGTACTCTGGCGCCTTCCAGCCAGTGCCTCCATGTTGACAACGCGAGCTTAATAGCCCCCGCCTCCTTCTCCCAAACGGACCAGTGTCTCTCAGAGTCAGTGAATTTTTTGGACACATATGCCAGCCTGTGGAGCAGCCCATCCCCCCCTCTTGAAGAATTCCCCCCCCATTGCCACATCTGAAGCATCCGTTTGCACTATGAACTTCTTGTTCTCATCTGGGTGGGCTAATACCGGCTCTGAGGTGAACAAGGCTTTCAAGCGCGTAAACGCTTCCTGGCATTCGCCTGACCAGGCTAGTGGAGTGCCGGGTTTCGTGGCATCAGTTCCCATGGTTGGTCAGGTATTTATTACCAATGTCCATCGAAACAACTGATTGCATTAATGTTGGTGAGATAAGGATGTAGTCAATCCTGGTGAAAACCGAGTGTCTGGGCGAAAAATAGGTATAATTCCTATCTGTCGGGTTGAGCGATCTCCATGCGTCACACATGCGATACTTAGAGAGTAGTTGGTCTAATTTGGTATTAAGAAGCGCTTTAAGAGCGTTGTCTGCGGAAGGCCAAGTTCTGTCTAATCTAGAATTGGCTATATAATTCAGGTCTCCCCCTAAGATAAGCTCCCCTTCCTGAAATTGTGAGAGCTCTGCAAGTACAGCATCTAAAAATGGTATTTGAGTTTTATTTGGAGCATAAATCGATGCTAGAGTGATAATCTTTCCCTCCACCATGCCCTTAAGAAAAATAAATCGCCCCCGTGGGTCCTTTATAGTACTCTTGACACTAAAATTTAAATTCTTGGAAAGTAAGATTGCTACACCTCTTGATTTGCTTGTACCAGGAGCTTGCAATTGAGTGGAATGTAGTTTAGTTTTTAAAATAGGACCATCCTCAGAGCGTAGATGAGTTTCTTGAATAAATAATATGTCTGGCCTTGTGCGTTTTATTTGCTGTAAAAACCTCTTTCTCTTGATTACGTTGTTCAGTCCTCTGATGTTAACCGACGTTATTTTCATATTTGTTGGTAAGTACTCCAATCAATCCTCCCCAGAAAGTTTCCCTAATATGGACTTTGTTATTCTATACTGAGCGTAAGGATCAGTGGTATCAACTAACTTTGTGCGTCATTAAAAGTATATTCCCCCTCCTCTCTTATTTGTGATAGATCTTTCTGTCTCCTACCCCCTATAAAATCAAATCAGAGCTGACATATATAGAGTTCTATAGACGTTTAACTATATAAATTTTTCCCCTCTGTTTGTTTGTTTGTTTTAGGTCTCTCTATCCCTTTTTACAATTAATACAAAATCAATTTCAGTAGAAAAAGGCTGTATGGTGCTGTATGGTGTCTTATAAAATGTAGTAGTGATATAAAGTTTAGTAGTGATATCAACTATATCCTCTTTCAAAAAACACACTCAGAATACCTTCTGTTATTGTAATCAACAACCCAGATTTCCCCCCACCCTCTTCCCTCTACTACAATGAATTGATACCTCCTTTAGTAAATAAATAAATATATAATCAATTACTATACTTTTGTCAAGTTAATTGGATTTAGCAATCTATAGTGCCTGATTTGAACTGATCAACAATAAATCAATATTTTCAGGCACCGTCTAAGAATAGTTAAAAAGTTTTTTGGAGTGAGCTGGAAATAAAGCGACCAACCTGTCCTCCTCGTCCTCCCGGTCAGCCTCCAGTCACGTCCTGTTCAAAGCAAGCTAGCGAACCCGCCCCCCCGCCCCGATTATTAATAAACGTAGGCAATAAATATTAACTCCAAGAAATAACATATAACCTTGCACTTATTTGTCACTCATTGACTAAACTAGTCAGTTCAATTAATATCAATTAATTATGGCATATCCTCTTCCTCGGCCATGTCTTCCGCTTCCGGGGGCGTGTTTGGGCGAATCGGCAGTTTCAAGCTTTTTTCCGGGGTTGCTGAGAGAAGTTTTCTCTTGTAGGCTCTGCGTTCAGCTTCGTCTGAAATTTTTAAAGCTTGTAGCATGACAAAACCCGTCTCCTCATCCACCGCAGTGCAAGTCTTCCCGTTTTGCGCAACTTGGAGCTTTCCCGAGGGCAGCCATCTGTAACGGACATTCGCTGCCTGTAACTTGCTGGTTATGGGCTTTAGTTGATGCTGAATTTCCAGGGCTTTTTTAGGTGTATCTGGAAAAACTAGGATTTGTAGATCTTTGAATGGGATGTGTCCCCAGCTCCGTGCCAATGACATTATTTTAGAACGGGTCTCCCAGGCTCTTGCTTGCACCAAAATGTCCCTCGGTACTCTCCTGCATGGATTGGAGAGTGAGCCTAAACTGAATGCTCTTATTATCATGGGGTTCAGCGGGGTTTCGTTATATCGCAGAGTTTTCATCCATTCCTGCACAAATAGTGTAGTAGGAAACTTATCCTCCGCCCCCTCCGGGATCCCTCTAAGTTTTTAATTTAATTGTTTTAATTGTGCCTCAATCGCAAGGACATGGTCTCGAGTGCTTCCCTCCGATTTCCTCATTTTTTTCACCTCCGTTTTCAGTGCTGTCCGGATTTTCAGTGCCGTCTCGGCTGTGTCTCTTCTCAAACCTCAATGAGGTTTGGATGTCTTTTAGCTGCTCTGTTAGAGGTTGTAGGGTTTGTGAAATTCCCCCCCCCCCGAGCCTGTTTTCCAACTTCTCTAGTACCACCGGAAAGTCTTGCCAGTCGAAAACTGAGTCCAGCAGTTTGTTAAGAGAGCTGTTTGTTGCTGCGGCTGGGCTCATTACGTTTTAAAATCCAGTTTGCTAGCTGGTTGACCTATCTTATTTGGAGCTTTAAGTACCCCTTGAGGAGTACCGTTGTTTTTCCCCATTTTGTTTGCCTATTAAATATGTTAATTGTGCTTATAATCGCGGTTAGATGGGGGGTGCGGAGCATCAGTTTTAAGCGGCCATTTCCAACGGCGTCCTCACGTGCTCGCCTTGGCTTGGCTATGGGGAGCGCTTTTGTGCCCAGTGTGGCTAATTTGTTTATGGAGGATTTTGAAGAGAAATGGATCCTGGATAACACCAACAACCCCTTCTTTGAGCATATTATTTTCTTTAAAAGGTATATTGACAATTTGTTTATGTTAATTAATGATGTTAGTATTGTTGATCGGTTCGTAGAGTGGCTTACTATTGTCCATAGTTCTATCAAATTTGTTCATAATGTAGACACTGTAGAAATTAATTTTTTAGACACCACTGTATATGTCCATGATGACCGGTTGGCAATTCGTCCCTTTAAAAAGAACACCAACAGGAACTCCTATCTTCACTTTAGATCACACCATGTACAACATCTTAAAGAGAACTTACCTTATGGGCAATTTCTAAGAATTAAAAGGAACTCCACGAATGGAGAAGACTTTGAAATGGAGTCTGAAAGACTTAGTACATTGCTAAGGGCTAGAGGCTATCCGGAATGGATAATAGAGACTGCCAGGTTTAGGGCTAGGCGTAGGGATAGAGGAGAATTGTTGGGAGGAAGAAAGAGGGAAACAAGTGAGGACAGGATTCACTGGGCACTTGAATTCAATGCCAAATTACATAGTATTAAGAAAATAATACTTAAACACTGGCATATTTTGAATAATGTTCCACTATTCAAGGATCTTCCAGTCATAGGTTTTAGAAAAACATCCAGTATATGAGATAAGATCATAAGGGCGGATTTACCAAAGTTAAAGGAGAACGACACCCTCCCGAGAGGTCATTTTAAATGTAAAATGTAAAAGATGTGCGGCTTGTCCACAAATGTGGGAAACGAATGTATTGTCTTTTCCTGAGTCTAACTGCAGAAAGGAAATCACCCATTTTCCTACCTGTGCCACCAAGGGGGTGGTGTACCTTTTGATGTGCAGCTGTGGGCTTAAGTACGTGGGTCAATCTACACGTGCACTTAGGACACGTGTATTAGAACATAAATCACGGCTTAGACATAAATGCCCAGATGCTCCACTTGTACCCCATTTTTAGAACTAAATCATAGTCCTGATGATTTTAAATGTATAACATTGGAAGTTATATGCCTTAAACCTTATGAAGTTGTTGGTGTAAGGAAGATATTACTACAGAGAGAGGCATACTGGTGTTTTAAACTTAACACCTGTCAACCAGCTGGATTGAATGTAGCACTTGACCTGGCATGTTTCCTGTAGGTACTTAGTACTGCAATGATTATCGGGTGATTCTCTGGTCTGTATATATTTATGAGTTAGACTATGGAGTTCCTGTATCGGCACACAATTGTGTTAATAATGTGTTTCCCTGCGTAATTTATTACCAAGTAGTTTTGTAAATTGAATGGGATTGCTAAATTTGTCCTTTTTAAGTGTAAACTTGAATGAAGTTGGCAACACTGATGTGAAGAGCATGTGGCATTTCAAATAGAATATAAAGCAATGGGTTAGTACATACTGGTTAAGGCTGATCGGCCTGCATTTGATATTGTGATTGAGAACATCTTATGAATAACACCAAAATGTACAGGGTAAGGAGAGTTTTTTACCTGTATTGTAATTGATCAAGATTGTTAAAAGATTCAACAAGAATAATGTGATAAAACTGTATTTTATTGTAGAATTAAGGAGAAATCCAATTTGGAAGACTTGTGACCTTGTGGAGACACACTTGCATGTATGTATTTGTAATTGTAAGATGAATTTGATTATTGCTGGGTGTAGTTTACTGTAATGATTGATTGGTACGTTTTTTTGCTAGGAGGTTTGATGTTTGAAAAAGACGCCTAGAAATGAATATGAACTCCGGGGGAGTTCGTCATCCATCCATCATCATTTATAAACATTGGCTTCAGTTTTCTGTAAAACATAGTTTGATATATTGTTATTGCATTTAATACAAGTTTGAAATATGCACAGTTTGCAGTAGCTCTATTTTGTTTGTTAGGTTTGATGTGTCAGCTGGCTAATCCCTTTATGCAAGTAGATCTTTTGTTATACTGGGCAGCATATGTGCAGTATCTGGCAAAGGTGTGGGGGGAGATGTGCCTGTGTACTAGCAGAGGTTTCTGCTTATGGAGTCTCTGTGGAGAAGTTCAGGCTTCCCTTTGCATGGCATAGCGTTCCTCTGCAGTGTGAGTTTACTGGTTTCTGTGCTCTGTCTGTGGCCCCAGTGTTTGGTAACCCATGGATCTATCCTTGGTCTGGCACATCATCTCATGGGGAGGTTTCCCTCATCTGGGCACGTGTTTACAGTCCAGGCAGTTGGCATTAGCTTGTGGTCACCATACAGTTCATTCCCTTGGCACACTTATTGCAAAATCCAGTTATTAGTTATGGTTCATAAGTACATAAGAGCATTATAAGCTCCTTGCAGGGCAACAGGAGAATGGGGGGAACAATATCAATCAATTAGCAATCATGAAATAGGAAGTGATATCAGGACACTCTTGGAATTTTCAAATCCCTGTGGCTTTTACCATAAAGATCTGAAAATTTCTAGAGTGTTGTAAAATCACTTCCTGTTTCAAAACAGGAAGTGGCATCCCTGCAGTCTTCTCCCCCAATACTGGTGAGGATTCCCTAAGAGGAGGCCCCTTACTTAGCTTGCCCCTTGACCCCCATATGCCAGGCAATTAGTTGCGCAGTCAGTAAAGGTCTGCAGCTCATCTGCAATTTATTAGGGAGTAGGACAACTGCAGCAATGGCTCTAGCAGCCATCAATGAGTTTGTGTAATCAAAGAATCAAGTCTACCTCTGTGATGACTGACTCCGATTAAAAGATTTAATGTAGGAATTCTTTTGAACTTCCCAGTCCTGCAGTTTGACCTGAAAATCCCTATTTAACTTTATTTTTTGCCCATATGCAGAACACAAGGTTCATCATTTCTACCTCATATTTGGGTAAACTACACCAAGGTGTAGTGGTTTACATATCAAACTAGTTTTGGGAAGACTCAAGATTACCCTCTACCAGCATTCATTCAAACATCTCTAATTTTCTGTATTCTCATAAACACCCTATCCTGTATTCTGCAGGCAGCACCAGTGTAGGTCTTCTTGAATGGTAGTGCCCTCAGGCCTAAAAAGTGAGGTTTGGACATCAACTGAAACTGGAGGCAATGAACAGGAACAAAGGTCTGCACCCTATGAACTGGTTGATCCAGCAAGCTTCACCTCCCAGCCCAAGGCTCAAATAGGCTGAAAGGACACCAGCTCTACCTGCTCTAGAAACAGCACCTGGGATTCCTCTAGCCAGGATTAACTGGGGCCACAGTCCTGCAAAGGATTACATCCACCATGATTTGGTCCAGGAGGTCCCTATTTGACTTTGGCCCCTGCCACACGGCAGGGGAAAAGCCTTTTAAAAGCCGCGCCAACGTTGACACGGCGCGGCGGGATCCCACGGATCCCCCAGCCGCGCCACCTTTTCTCCCCGGCGCAATCAAACGCCGGGGAGAAAACCCAGTTCGGACGCCTAGCCGGCCGAACTGCGCATGTCGGAGCATGCTGTGAGGACCCCTTCTCAGGTAAAGGGAACCTCAGGAGCCCAAACCTTTCCCGACAGGTAAGAAAGAATGGCACCAATAGCAGGGTTTAAAAATGAAATACGAGGAAAGATTTATTCTTAACGAAAGGCAGGGAAATGGGAAAAGGTTTTATAATAGCAAACAGTTGGCAACGAACAAATGAAGTTATACAACCAATAAACTAGGGTTCCCCTGATTAGGCTCTGAATACCAACTAGCCCCTGTGTGAGTGGATGTCTCTTGTTTAACCTGGGTCTGACCTTTTACTCTGACACAACCCTTCAGTGGAGTCTGCTCTGCCCCTCTCTCTGGGACATCCTGCCACTGTCTCCCAGACTGAGTGTTTTCTCTCTGAAGGCAGCCACTCAAAAGGCCCCCTCCTCCATTAGATTCAATCTCTCCCAAAAAGA
>NW_015161475.1:172596-172879 GCF_001447785.1 Gekko japonicus | reverse complement strand
CCGTTGTCCTGGAGGCGACTCACCAATCAGAGTGAGCCTCAGCTACTACCTCCCCTCAGAGTGTTTTTTTCCTAGTTCATCACATGTCCCATCCCTTAAAAGGTTGTGCAAGGGGAAAGTTATCAGGCTTTTCCCTGAACAACGGGCATATGCTCTGGAAATAAAATATTCATCATAACTTAGTTACACAATTCCATATAAAACATGCTGCATATAAACAATCAAACAATACAAAAGCAGTTGTCCGGTCTTTTCCATGCAATAGTTTCTTATTTCAGGTTTG
>NW_015161475.1:128246-169110 GCF_001447785.1 Gekko japonicus | reverse complement strand
ACAGGTAATGGCACCAATAGCAGGGTTTAAAAATGAAATACGAGGAAAGATTTATTCTTAACGAAAGGCAGGGAAATGGGAAAAGGTTTTATAATAGCAAACAGTTGGCAACGAACAAATGAAGTTATACAACCAATAAACTAGGGTTCCCCTGATTAGGCTCTGAATACCAACTAGCCCCTGTGTGAGTGGATGTCTCTTGTTTAACCTGGGTCTGACCTTTTACTCTGACACAACCCTTCAGTGGAGTCTGCTCTGCCCCTCTCTCTGGGACATCCTGCCACTGTCTCCCAGACTGAGTGTTTTCTCTCTGAAGGCAGCCACTCAAAAGGCCCCCTCCTCCATTAGAGTCAATCTCTCCCAAAAAGAACCCCTCCAACCACCCTTCCAACTGTCAGCTCTCCTTCCCCCCCCCCAGCCCCCTCATGGATGCTTCCGTTGTCCTGGAGGCGACTCACCAATCAGAGTGAGCCTCAGCTACTACCTCCCCTCAGAGTGTTTTTTTCCTAGTTCATCACACATGCGCAGTTCGGCTCCGGCCCGGGGTTGTGCCGGCGCAAGGACGCGCTGGCGATCAAACGCCCGGTTTGCCACGGCGCGTCCATTTGAACCACCAAAGTAGGTGGTTCAGTTTGCGCCGGCTTATCCCGGGAAAGGGACAGTTCGGGTACGGAAGCCGGACGCTTCCCAGATGTTGTGGTGTGATCACGCCGATTTGATCTGGCCCCGAACTGTCCTGCTCCCGGACCAAATCGGCGAGTGTGAACGGGACCTTTATTTGCTAAGCTTGACACTGTGCTGCTAAGCCTGACACTGCATCATTGCTGGGCTATCTCAGCACGAGCCCGCTGCCTCTGCTGCATCTGCCAGGTAGACATGGATTCTGGTGACCTTGTGGACAAAGTCCTCAACTGGCACTTGGTCGCCCCAAGACCTGGGTGGAACAAGAGAAGTTTGGAGGGAGAGTTCCCACTGCAGGTTCCTCAGGGGCAAGTTCTGGAGCAGATGGGCCAGGGACATCTGCCCTGTAGAGGTCTTCTGGAGTTTCCTGTTCTCCCTCTGGGCCATGTCTCTGACTCCTCAGACTCTTCCTTGGAGGTTTCCGAGTCAGAGTCCAGAGCCAGCTCAGTGGGGGTCCAAAGACTACTCTAGTATTGCATTTAAAAAATTGCAATAGGTCCTGTGAGTCCTGAGTTCAAATTTGCACTCTGCCATGAAGCTCTTCAGCAGTGCCATCCTAAACTGAATTACTCCCTTCTAAACCCATTGAAGTCAAGGGGTGTGGCACAGCGCGACTCTGTTTTGGGTGGCATTGCAAGTGACCTTGGGCCAGTAACTCTCTTTCTGTCTCTCAGCTTAACCTATCTTGCAGGATTATTGTGATCATAACATGAAGGAGGTAAGGGGCATACACTGAGGTCCTCAAAGAAGCAGCGGGATACAAATGATAAATTTATTGAATTTGTTTTACAAATTTATTCCCTAACTTTCTGCCCTTGTAAGGACCACCAAGTTGGCTAGTGAATTACAGACACACATGATAAACACACACATCATAACAAACATTAACACCAACAAAAATGCATAATTAAAAATGCATAATTAAAAGAATTAAAACCAGATATTAAAAGCAACACATAAAAGCAACAATTAAAACATTTGGCAGGAAGGAGAGATCACTGTGGAAATGCCTAAGAAACAACAACTCTTCATCTGCTGGTGGAAGATGGCAGCAGCAGGACACAAACAATTCTGTCTGGGGAGAGTTAGAGTTTTGGTGCTACATTTACGAAAGCCTTCTCCCAGGGACAAGAAGGCCCCACTGGCCAAAGGCCAAGGGACTAGATTTTCTGTTTCCTCATCTGAACATCACCTTCATAAATTGTACATATTTTCATTATCATTTATATATGAATAAATAAAATTATATATGTAAATATTGTACATACCAGTGTTAAAAACCACACAACATGTGCATTTAGTGCAAAACAAATTTAACAAAAGCCACAGCAGAAACACAGAATTATGGAACTACCGACCAAGAGTATAGATGAAGATGAGAGAGAGAAAAAAACCAAAAACAAAATATGGGACAGTTGCACATTCTTAGTATCTGACTACTCTGACCCAGATGTCCCAAGCTAGTCTGCTCACATCAGATCTTGGAAGCTAAGCAGGGTCGGCCCTGGTTAATACTTGGATGGGAGACCACCAAGGAAGTTGAAGGTTGCTATGCAGAGGCAGGCAATGGCAAGGCGCCTCGGAACATCTCCTTCCTTGAAAACTCTATGGGGTCAACATAAGTCAGCTACAACTTGACGGCACTTTCCACCACCTGTACCTATCCGTGGTCCTTCTGAAGGTATTTGGATGAGCTCCACTCTTCAAATGAATGACTTCCTGGGTCCTTTTTCATATATCCCTCCTTGATGATAAACAGAATCTGTATAATTTATGGTATGGAACACATCATTGCAAAGTGTCATCACCATGATTGCTTGTTAGAAACTGGAGGCTTCCATCTTCTGAGAGAATGAGTTTACCCTTGCTGCACTGTAAGCACAATGTAATTGTGGATAATTATGTCCCATATTTATAGAAATATCATGATGTGTATAAAAACCCTTTGCTATAATTATACACCTACATCCCCATGAGAGTTTAGTAACTCTGCTGCAGGATCACTGCCAATACATATGCTGTAAAATATGTGTCATGCTGAAATCAGGAGACTGAACACACTAACACAGTGGATGCTGCACAGTGGGAAGTCTCACTTGAGTGGTGCTCAGACCAAATGCTGCATATTCACCTCACAAGATTTCAAAATAGTATTTAATTCCCAAAGAGATGAAAATTTCCACCCTTTTTGCAGTAAACTATGAGCTGTTCTTGAGTGGCAATTAAAATGTGCAGAAATGGTTTGTGATGGATCCCTTTCTGGATTGCAAATTGCAAGATGTAGGTTTGTGTTTGTATGGGAGTTGGACTGGACTAAGATGACACACTAGTTCCACTGTTTGTTACTGACCAGGCCTCTGGCATTCTGAGGAGGAAGCTGGAAACAGAATTTTTGTCATGATCAGAAAATTGCTTGCTGAAGGTTCAAGTGGACCTGAGGCCTGATTAAGGTCCATCTTTGAAGGTTTAAAGATCCAGTTGGTTTCCCAGAATGCCTTGGTGGATTTTGTGTGTCTGGCTAGTGACTTAGCTGAGGTTTGGTAAGGAGACTCAAAGGGGCCTTGGATAGATTTCATGTACATATGGAGCTTCCTTAGAGTTGCCAACTCTGAGTTGGGAAATTCCTGGAGATTTGGGGGTAGAAGCTTGGGATGATGGGGTCTGCTGAGGTGAGGGATCTCAGTTAGAGGACTTTCCTATAATAGATTATCAGATTTGTTTAAGTGGAGATGCAAAGCAGGTGCTCTACCACTAAGCCACAGCTCCTCCCAGATGGCTCTTGAGTATCCTCTTCCTCCTTCAAATAGAGCCCCAGAGCCATGATTTATAGACAAACTGAGGGAATGAAACAGGGTGGGGAGATGCTTAGAGCACTGTTGGTGGAAGATTTATGTCAAATCAGACAGAGCCCAGCACAGAGCTCTTGGGAAGACCCATAAGGTGGTCAACTTTATTTTTCTTGCAGAATCACATCATACAATTCCGTTGCTTAAAATGGTCCAAAGTCTAGTAAAATGTGGCTAAACTGGATTCGCATATAAACTGTAACACTTATGCTAGGATAGGATTCAATCAGACTTAGAGTCAAATTTGAAAACAGTAGTAAATACTTCAGCAGCACGATCTGGTCGAGTGTGTATGGATAGCTCTGGATATTATGGCTCCTTAATGAACGTTTGACAGGCTTTGGGGAGTTATGAGGTCCCGTCCTGCAAGCCACATCCCTACACTTTATGGATTTTATAATCTTGACTTGAGACAATTTGGACCTCTTTGGTAAAGATGATAAACAGCTGTCTGACAGAATCTGACACTATGTGTTGTGCCCAGGGAGGCTAATAGCAGCTGGGTCAGTGTGTGAGCAGAAAACCAAAACAGAAGCAGAAGCAGAAGATGAGGAGATGGAGGAGGAGGAGGAGGAGATTGGATTTATACCCCATCCTTCTCTCAGAGTCTCAGAGCAGTTTACAATCCCCTTCCCTTCCTCTCCCTACAACAGACACCTGTGAGGTAGGTGGGGCTGAGAGAGCTCTGAGAGAACTGCTCTTGAGAGAACAGCTTTGAGAGAACTGTGACTGACCCAAGGTCACCCAGCTGGTTTCATGTGGAGGTTCTCTAGATTAGAGTCCACTGCTCTTAACCACTATACCAAACTGGCTCTGCACCAAACTGGAAGTGGGCATGTTACATTGTAACATGCCCACTTCCAGTTTTAGAGGGGCCCTGGGGAAGATGCCCTCAAATGGTCTTCCACTAGGTCTCCCACACCTTCATAGGTGGAGCTCAGCATGGCACTTTTTTATTCCTTTCAACCTCATTGAGACTGGTGGGGTTCAGAAGGAGCCGGTAGGGCTTAGCAGAGTATGAGAGTGTCCTATTCCATTCCCTCCTCCAGCAAGAAGGTAGAGATCACCCCAGAGACACCTGCAACATTCCTGATGCAAATGAATAGGCCAACTGTCTCTGGTTGGTGATGGGTGCCCAGCAACACCGATCTTTGATGCCAGCTGCCAATACTTCCATAGCTCCAAATATCAACAGATCTGCATTTGTTGTCTCGACAGCGTATTTTCACCTTCTGCAGAGGTGCAGATAGCTCATCGATGTGGAATCAAGTACAGAGAACAAACCTTTCAAAGAAATGCAAATACTCCTAATCTCAACAGTGACAGTAATAACATATCTCATGCTCTCATCCATCCTGCCTGTGTGTTTGGCTCTCCCTCTGACTATGCACTGACCCTTTGTATAACTAATCTCACTTTAATTTTACATCACACAGTCTAATAAACCAAGTTTAAAGGACAAGTAATTATACAGGTTTTGCGTTTTTCAAATGAAATGTGTGATTTTAAAGCTGTCAGAAAAAGGAACGGGAGTTCATGGGTTGCATGCAAAGCGAAGAAGGAAACAGCAGGGAGGCTTCCAAAATTCATATTATGAATTTCTCTCCAGATTTTGAATGATCTGGCCTTCTTTCCCAAACTGAAACAATGCCTTAGGAATTCTCGATTGTTTCAAAATGTTGTACACAGTTATGCATGTCTGCTGTAGCCCAGTGTTCATCATCTCAATCAATGTGCACAGAGCAAGAGTGGGCCTGAGCATAGTGTCCCCATGCCCCACCTACATGTGAGTGTTGGTTCATAATTACGTGAATGCTACTTTTTCATTTTTTTCCTGTCACAGCAAACATAGACTTCCTCTGTGCATAGGCACCATGCTCAGAAGCCAGTGATAGCACATAGGCAGGGGTAGGGCCAGTGCAATTGTGTCCACTTACAATCCATGTATATTGATTGAATGCATTGACAGATTATATACAGATGGTTCTGCCTTTCCTCACCTCTGCCTTGAAGACATGCATGTGCACCCTAAGAAAACTGAATGCAAACTAGGGTTGCCAACCCCCCCCCCCGGTTTGCCAGAGTTCCCCCATTTTTTTGGGGGGTACTACCCACCACCGGCCAGATGGCCGGTGGGGGAAGCCCCACCCCCAGCACCCACAGCCACCCCTCTCCCTTCTCTCTTGAGAGAGAGGGATGGCTGCCTTTAAGTTCATGGAACCTGCATTTCCTCCCAAGCCTGATCTTTGCTTGAGATCAGGCTTGCAGGGAAATGCTAGCTCCAGCACTTAAAAGGGAAATGCCGGCTCTTTGCTCTTAAAGGGGAAACGCCGGCTCCATGTACTTAAATTGGAAATGCCGGCTCCTTTAAGTGCAGGAAACTGGCGTTTCTGGAGATTGGGCGCGCGGGCAGGTGGGGAGGGTGGCAGACTTCCCCAACGTGATGTCATCACGTTGGTGATGCCCTGCCCCTTCCAGAAACACCCCCAAAGTCCTCCGCTGGGGGCAGAAGATGGACTTGGCAACCCTAACGCAAACACAGTCTTGTAGGCTTACTATTGGCTGGCTGGCAGCGGACATTCTCTCTTCCCTGCTTTCAGTCTCCCACCCTTGATAATTTGAACAGCAGGACAAAAAAAGGGTGGAGGAAATGGAGTTGATGGTAAACTGGGGGAATTTTCCCATTCTCTATGGTAAAGACTAGGGGTGAACAAAAACAGTACTTTGGGGGGTTGGGTATATTGAACCTGGAAAATATTGGTATTTTTGATAGTCTCAAATCCCAATACCAGTATGATGTTCAGATTTGGGATTTTTTTGGAAACCCTGATGTTTTTCTGGCTCCATTATTATTGGCTATAATGGTCCCCATAGGGTATAATGGGGAATAGATCTGGGGGTATCTGGGGCTTTGGGGGTTGTTTTTTGAGGTAGAGGCCCCAAATATGCAGCATAGCTGCTGGTGCCTCTCTTCAACCCTCAACTCAAGTTTCAAAAACATTGGACCACGGGGTCCAATTCTATGGGCCCCCAACATAGGTGCCCCCATTCTCCATTGGTTTTTAGAGCTACCATGGTCCTTTTAAATGCCTTCTCCAAGCAGCTAGTGAAATATGAAGGGCTCACAGTCTCTTCAAAACACCACCAAGTGGAGAGTTCACCTGAAAGGGATACAGTCCCTTTAAAAGCCCCTTAACTACCTGGCAGTCCAAAAAAATCCCAAATATTTCAGGATTTTTGGGGCTTGGCCATTTCAGATAGCCAAATGCCCCAATCTATATCCAGCTGAAAGAATAGCCAGAAAATACCAATAAGATTTTTTTGGGATATTTTTTCAGCTCGGATATAGCTGAATGCACACCACTAGTAAAGACTATAGAGATTTGAAGGATTCCTAGAGTGCTACCCAGAACTGTCATCACACCCATTGACCCTCTACCCACGAATAATGCCACATTCTCTGTGCTGTTCTAGGAATTCCTCCAATCTATATGGTAAAATCTGTATGGGGAAGTTGCTAGAGCATCACCTGGAAGTGATGTCACTTTCCCCGAAACCCCACCCTAGTCAAGGAGGTGACAGGTCAGGGCAAGAGCAAAAACACAAGACTGGGGAGTGAATCCTTACTGCCTAGGGTAACTAGCCATCACCATCCCCTCTAATTAATTAATTAATTAATCCGCTGACAGATCAAAGGACAGAGCCTACAGCCCAACTGGGTGTTAATCAAGAAGTCAGCCCTGCAAGGTGGAACACTTGGATGTTTACTTCCTAAAACTATTATTTTGGTAGCTTTAGCCAAAATAGGCCAAAGTACTGGGTTTTGACTGAAGCCACAAAACCCAAATGACACTACAGGAATATAAGTAACTAGCAGTAAGGCCCATTGTGGGAAGAAATACAATGAGCTCTGGAAAGAAGCTCCAGGTGAGTGTCCCGACTGTGGCTGGGGGGTGGCAGAGGGAAGGGGAAAATAGAGGGAGGCAAGCTATGTTTATTTTCTTCTGCTTAGCTATAAGGCAGGGCTGTCGCAAGTCATTTTGCTGCGCCAAGTGGGTAGTATGGGAGGACAGCCTCATGGTAACATGTGTTAGCCAAATTGCCTTTAATTGTTAATTAGTCTATGTGAAGTTATGATTATTAATTGGCAATAGGCAAATTAGGAACCAGCAGAACCACGTGGACTCTAGCTGCAGACTAGAGGTTAAAGATGGAGGTAGGGTATGTGGATAGTAAGCTAGACATAAGAGGGTTAAAGCTTCGATAGGGGTCGTGGAGAGGGTAAGTAAGAGAGAGACCATGTGGTCAGGCAGCATCTTTTATAACATGGTGTGGGGGGGGGCTGGCTAGGCCAGCCACATCCCCCTGTGACACCTTCTGTTGTTGTTGTTGTCCAGTCACACAGTCGAGTCACCAGATCACGCCAGGCCCTCCTGTCTTCTGCTGTCCTCTGAAGTTCACTCAATTTCATGTTCGTTGCATCTATGACACTGTCTAACTATCTCATCCTTTGCCGTCCCCGTCTTCTTTGACCTTCAGTCTTTCCCAGCATCAGGGTCTTCTCCACCTTCTGTTAGTCCGTCCCATAAAACATACTATTGGCTGGCTGGAAGAGGGGAGGGGGGCTAAGGAGTGGTCAATATTGAGAGCTAGAAACTTGATCTGGGGATTGGCACCTGGATGAAGGAAGACTGAATCATGAAGGCTGAATGAATCATCAGGCTAGGGCTATTGTCTCTTGATTAGATTTGTAGGTAGCTGGAAGAGGGGGGGTGGAGAGGTTGCCTACATGTGCTGGAAGAAGTTTCTAATGGCGTCTGGAGTTCTCTGTCCTCATGATTTTCCATGGCATGGCATCTGAGGCCTGGTGCTGGCTTATGGAAGCGCTTCATCTCACAGCAGGCAAGATGGCTGGTGACTCTGGCCTATCACTGTGGCAGCAACACTAAAGGAAGGCGTTCCTTTCTTAGGTGTGCAGTCTCAACAAGTATTCTCAGGTCTCCATGTTGTACAGTCCCTTTGCACAGTTCATATTCCATACAAACATATTGATAGGCTTGCATGCCAACACATGTATGGTTCCCTCCACCCCTGACTTACGTTGATTTGGGGCTATGCAGTGACAGCTAAGGTAGAAAAGCACCTCCTCCTATGCCATGTCTTCTGGTTTCCAAGGGTCTGGAAAGCAGTTCCATAGCCAGTTACAGGGTTACCAACTCTGGGTTGGGAAATACCTGTAGACGTGAGTGGTAGAGCCTGGGGAGGGCAGGGTTTAGGGTGTGGAGGCACCTCAGCAGGGTATAATTCCATAGAGTCCATTGCCCAAAGCAGCCATTCTCTCCAGGAGAACTGATCTTGGAGATCTCCAGGTGCTGCCTGGGAGCTGGCAATACTAAGGAGCAGGCCAGACCTGTAGAATTGAGGGGTAGAGCCTGGGGAGGGCAGGGTTTGGGGTGTGGAGGGACCTCAGCAGGGTATAATGCCATACATTGCCCAAAGCAGCCATTTTCTCCAGAACTGATCTTGGAGATCTCCAGGTGTTGCCTGGAGGCTGGCAATACTAAGGGGAGGGCCAGACCTGTAGATTTGAGAGGGCAGGGTTTGGGGTGTGGACGGACTTCAGCAGGGTATAATGCCATAGAGACCACTGCCCAAAGCAGCCATTGTAATAGCTGGGAAATTTTGTGTATGGGAAATGATGTGCTGTGGTTGGGGAACATGGTGATTTCTGGGAGATTTCCAGGCCCCACAGGGAGATTGGCAACTCCAGTGACCATTTAAGGGAAAATATGATGAACTATGAAAAAACACTCTGAGGGGAGGTAGTAGCAGAGGCTCACTCTGATTGGTGAGTCGCCTCCAGGACAATGGAAGCATCCAGCAGGGAGCTGGGGGGGGAGAAGGAGAGCTGACAGTTGGAAGGGTGGTTGGAGGGGGTTTTTGGGGAGAGAGTCAATCTAATGGAGGAGGGGGCCTTTTGAGTGGCTGCCTTCAGAGAGAAAACACTCAGTCAGTGGCAGGATGTCCCATAGAGAGGGGCAGATCAGACTCTGCTGAAGGGATTTGCCAGAGTAAAAGGTCAGACCCAGGTTTAAAAAAGTGAAAGACATCCACTCACACAGGGACTAGTTGGGTATAAATTCACTAGTATCACAACCAATGTTCCCTCTAAGCTGTGGAGTCCTGTGAGCAAAAATTCTACTTTGTGAGCTACTGGCATTAAAGTTCTGAGCAGGTGATTTGGCTACTGCATAAATTAGTTTGCACTGGAGCCCTCCTTCCTGAGCTAAGACAAAAATGTGTGAGCCGGAGGCTAAAAAACTGTGAGCTAGCTAACACTAACTCAGCTTAGAGGGAACACTGATCACAACTGCCTGCTTGTTGTAAGGAACCTTCTGATAGGGTTTATAATTTTTATTAGTTTTTCCTGAGTTTTGGAAAGCCTAAAAATCGTTTATAGTGTTTGTAGTGGGCACTTGTTGGTTTCCAACTGTTTGCTCTCATAAAACCTTTTCCCCATTTCCCTGCCTTTCGTTAAGAATAAATCTTTCCTCGTATTTCATTTTTAAACCCTGCTATTGGTGCCATTCTTTCATACCTGTCAGGAAAGGTTTGGGCTCCTGAGGTTCCCTTTACCTAAGAAGGGTTCCTCACATATATTGGTGGCAGTGCCGTGATACGAGGAAAAAAAAAAAACCACTGGAAGTTGTTCCTTATAAACAGTAGAAGAGGAAAAATATTTTTTTAATATCTTTTGAGCTTTTTTGGGGGGGGGGGATTCCTGTCAAAAATGGCACCCACAGCAAAGATGGGAAAGGCTAAGGGAGATGGAGAAACTGAGGGGGCGGCAGTTGAGGAGAACCCCACTCAGGATTTAGAAAGAATGAGATTACAAGTAGAATTGGCAAAGATTGAAGCAGAAAAAGCTGAAAGATTAGAGATGGCTAGAATTCAAGCAGAAAGTGTAAAAGAGAAAGAACAAGCGGAAAGGGCAGAAAGATTAGAACGGGAAAAATTAGAGTGGGAAAAGGAAAAGGCAGAGAGAGAACACCAGTTAGCGATGGCTAAGCTGCAGGCAGAGCAGGAGGAGAAGGAGAGAGAAAGAGAGGCAAGGGAGAGAGCAAATGTAAGACAAAGAGAACAGGAAAAAGAGATGTATGAACTCAAATTACGAGAGATACAGGTGAGGGCAGAATTCCCAAACCCTCACAGAGGGGGACCTCCTATGGAGCAAAAGAGGTTCCCCAAATATAGTAATGTAGAGGCATTTCTCTTTAGCTTTGAGAGGACATGCCAGGATTTAAAAGTGGCTTATGAGGACAGGATGTTATATTTACGTCCTCAGATCTGTGGAGGGCTAAGTGAAATATACTCAGAAATGAGAGATGAGGAGACATCTAACTACGACCTCTTCAAAGAAAGAGTGAGGGTCAGGTATGGGTTCACTGCAGAGCAAAGCAGGAAAACCTTTAGAGACCTCAAGAGAAAATCTGGGGAGACATATTCCCAAATGGGGTGTCGGTTAGACAGGGCCCTCAATAGGTGGATTGAAGGCAGCAAGGTCACCACATTTGAGGAGCTGAAATATCTGATAGGGCTGGAACAGTTTTATAGTCTGATTCCCTCGCAGTTCAAATGGGTCCTGAGGGACAAGAAACTTAAAACTGTGGAAAAGGCAGCCACAGTCCTCGATGAGATAGAGGAAGACTTGGGAAAGTCTATGTGGGTGGCACCTGTGAAGAAGCACAGAGTGTGGGCTCCCTCAGAAAGATCTATACCTGATAACAACAACCCTACCAGGCGGGGCAGTCCTCCTCAAGTCAGAAGAGGGCCAATAACTTGTTTCCATTGCCAGGAGCAGGGGCATGTAAGGAGATATTGTCCCAAATTAGAGAGCAGGGGAGTCCCAACATCCCCAAAAAACTGTGAGAGTTATGAAGTGTATGGACACAAAAGTTATGAAGTGTATGGACACAAAAGGCGAAGACTCTACACCCATAGAAAATACACCTGCAGATATGGAAGGTGCAGGAGGGTTTGAGTCACAAATACATAGAGACTATGACTGTGAATGACACAGAAGTAGAGGCCTATAGAGACACTGGGGCACAAGTTACTTTAATAAAGCCTGAGTTAGTACAGAAACATCAATATTTGCCTGGGCAGACATATACTCTGAAGGGCGTACGTGGACCTGCTTTTGAGGTGGCTGTAGCAGAGGTACCTATTACATACAAAAACTTCCACGGCACTTGGAAATTAGGAGTTTTGGAGGACATTGACATTCCAGTCTTACTAGGGAATGATCTGGCCTCCCAGGCAGAGAGCTGAGGGAACGTCACCATCAGTGTCATTACTAGAAGCACAGCAGCAGAGCAGTCAGCACTAACTGAACAGACATCAGAGCAAGTAGCCTCTGATAGTGAAGAATCAGAAACATTGTTACAGAGTGTGTCTGCGGCTGAGTTCCTATCAGAACAGAGAGCAGACTCTAGTTTGCAAGAACTATGGCAAAAAGCAGAAGCAACTAGACTTGAGGTCACTGTGGAGAACCCATGTCAATTTACAGTCTGTGATCAGAGACTATACAGAATAGCATTGAAGAGAACACATGGGGTAGTTTGGGAGAAAAAGAAGCCGCTAGTGACTCCCAGGAGGTACTGATTACAAGTCCTTCAGCTAGCCCATGAGTCACCGATGGCCTCGCACCTGGGCATCAATAAAACCAGAAACCGGGTACAAGAGAAATTTTTTGGCCCAACGTGGGAAAGGACATTAGGGCCTTTTGCAAGTCTTGCCACACGTCAGCTGGTAGGCAAAGCCATGGACAAAACCAAAAGACTACTGCAACCCATGCCAGTGGTTACTGAGGCCTTTTCTAAGATCGGTGTGGACACTGTAAGGCCCATCTCTTGAGTCACCAGGAGGGGAAACAAATATATCCTCACCATAGTTGACTATGCAACCAAGTTCCCAGATGCAGTGCCACTGAGAGACATGGAAGCCAAAACAGTAGCAGAAGCTCTGCTAAATGTATTTTCCAGACTTGGCTTCCCTAAGGAGATGGTGACCAATTTGGGCACAACCTTCATGTCCCAGGTCATGCAAGAACTGTTGACAGCCTGTGGCATCAAACATGTGACTACTACGGCATATCACCCCCAGGCCAACGGGCTGAATGAGAGGTTCAATGGGATGCTGAACCACATGCTGAAAACCTACGCAGACAGGCATCCAAACGACTGGGACCAACATTTGCAGCATCTCCTTTTTGGGTACAGGGAGGTACCCCAAGAAAGTTCCGGGTTCAGTCCGTTTGAACTCCTCTATGGAAGACAAGCCAGAGGTCCACTTGACATCCTAAAGGAGGCTTGGTCAGGATGAGAGAAGGTCCAGGAAACTGATGTCATCACTTACCTGCAGGAGCTACAAAACCATCTGCGTGAAATCAGAGAGGAGTCTGCAGACGACGTCTGACTAGCACAGCAACACCAGAAGATGTGGTACAATTCCAAGGCCAGGAACCGAGAGTTTAAGCCTTGGGACCATATGCTAGTGCTTAAACCCAGGAGAAAGAATAAACTGGAAATGGCCTGGGAGGGACCTTATAGAGTAGCCCATAAGGTCTCTAATGTAAATTATTTAGTGGCCATAAATGAGGACATGGACCAGTGTTATTTCATGTCAACATGCTGAAACCATATTTTGATCGCAGCCATCTGGTACTTATGGCAAAAGGTGGGGAAGGTACTGGTATTGATTTGTCTGGTTGGGGGAGGGTCACCAAGGGAAGTACAATCCATGAGGTGAAACTAGACCCATCCCTTTCTAAGGACCAGCAAGGGCAGATACAAACCATCCTCATGAGGTTTCAGACTATTTTTTCCAATTTGCCGGGGAAAACAAATTTGGCCCACCACAAAATTGACACCAGGGATTCGAGGCCTGTTGCACTCCCACCTTATCGAGTGACCGGCCCGAATGCCACATGTATAAGGAAGGAGGTGGAGGAAATGTTGAACCTTGGAATAATTGTACCTTCTGAAAGTCCTTGGGCCTCGCCTGTAGTGCTGGTCGCAAAACCGGATGGAACCATGAGATTTTGTGTGTATTGAAGGTTAAATAAACTAACCATTCCAGATGTGTATCCTATGCTAAGAGTGGATGAGTTGGTTGAAACAATTGGGGCTGCCAATTTTATTTCAACTTTGGATTTAACAAAAGGTGGCCATGTACCCCAAAGACCAACTAAGAACAGCCTTTGTTACCCGGGAGGGGCTATTTGAGTTTACAGTCCTAGCTTTCGGTTTAAGGAATGCACCATCAATCTTCCAAAGGTTGATTGATAAAATGTTAATGGGGCTGTCCGAGTTTGCACTCACTTTGATGATATAGCAATTTTCAGCCACACCTTCTCACTTGCACCACCTGGCAGTAGTGTTCCAACGAATAAAAGAAAGTGGTCTGACGGTGAAAGCGTCGAAGTGTCAACTAGCCATGACCCAGGTAAAGTATTTAGGGCATGTGCTAGGAGGTGGCAAAATCAGAGCCGATTGGGGCAAGGTACAGGTAATCCAAGAGTGGCCCAGATCCACCACCAAAAAACAAATTAGAGCCTTCATTGGAGTAGTAGGATACTACAGATGTTTCATACCTGAGTTTAGTGCTATAGCAGCACCGTTATGTGAATGCACTAAAAAGAACCACCCTGACCCTGTAGTATGGAATGCCCAATGTCAGAAGTCGTTTAATCACCTTAAAGCTGTTCTGACCACAGAGCCAGTGCTCAGGGCACCTGACTTTGAAAAACCTTTTACCTTGTTTACTGACGCCTCTAATATTGGGATAGGTGCGGTGTTAAGTCAGTGTGGAGATGATGGACATCAACACCCTGTCCTATACCTCAGTAGAAAATTATTGGAGAGGGAACAACACCTCTCGGTGATTGAAAAGGAGTGTTTGGCAATAGTGTGGGCCATAAATAAACTAAACCCCTACCTATGGGGAAGGAGATTTACCTTGTGCACAGATCACTCACCACTGAGGTGGTTAAATCAGGTGAGAAGCACAAATAGTAAGTTGGTGAGATGGAGTTTAAAACTCCAAGACTACAACTTTGACATCCAGGTAAACAAAATGTCATCGCAGATGCATTGTCCAGGATGCAAACCTGAAATAAGAAACTATTGCATGGAAAAGAACAGACAACTGCTTTTGTATTGTTTGATTGTTTATATGCAGCGTGTTTTATATGGAATTGTGCAACTAAGTTATGATTAATATTTTATTTCCAGAACATATGCCCGTTGTTCAGGGAAAAGCCTGATAACTTTCCTCTTGCACAACCTTTTAAGGGATGGGACATGTGATGAACTATGAAAAAACACTCTGAGGGGAGGTAGTAGCAGAGGCTCACTCTGATTGGTGAGTCGCCTCCAGGACAACGGAAGCATCCAGAATGGGGCTGGGGGGGGGAAGGAGAGCTGACAGTTGGGTGGTTGGAGGGGTTTTTGGGGAGAGAGTGAATCTAATGGAGGAAGGGGCCTTTTGAGTGGCTGCCTTCAGAGAGAAAACACTCAGTCAGTGGCAGGATGTCAAAAAACCCACCCCAACTCACCCACGGTTGCATGTGATCACACAGATGTGATCACACAAACTCAAATACCATTTTTAGATGCTGTACTTGCAGAGCTCTCACACTTTCAGGAAGGGGAGCTTATCTTAGGGGGAGACCTGAATTATATAGCCAATTCTAGATTAGACAGAACTTGGCCTTCCGCAGACAACGCTCTTAAAGCGCTTCTTAATACCAAATTAGACCAACTACTCTCTAAGTATCGCATGTGTGACGCATGGAGATCGCTCAACCCGACAGATAGGAATTATACCTATTTTTCGCCCAGACACTCAGTTTTCACCAGGATTTACATCCTTATCTCACCAACATTAATGCAATCAGTTGTTTCGATGGACATTGGTAATAAATACCTGACCGACCATTCCTGGTTGGAGGAAAGAATAGACATCAATACAGACAAGTGCTCAGACAGGAAATAATGGATAGAAGGATTTGATTTAAGCGGATTCACAAAATTTAGTGAAGGGTAAAATTAAAGCGGATTCACAAAATTTCTACTCGGAAAACTTAACACCGGAAACTTCTGCAGCGCTGGTATGGGACGCCATGAAAGCGGTGATCAGAGGCTGTCTGATAGTTGAAACGTCTAGAATTCAAAAAGAGAATTTTGAAAGAAACAACTAACCGCATCAAGATGTTAGAAGACAAGCATAGGAAAACAGGCAGTAATAAAATATATCAGGAACTTAAAGGAGAATGGAAGGTACTAGAGGACTTAGAACTCACTCAGATACAAAATAATTTAATATATATGAACCAGAATTTTTGGCAAAAATCGTCAAAAAACATTAGCATCTTAGCCTGGAGAGTGAAAGATAAAAGTAAAGCTTCAATTGTGAGCGCAATCAAACACAACCAGGGCTCATTAAAATACACAGGGAAGGAGATAGCGGATACCTTTGCGGATTTTTATAAAGATCTCTATGATTCAAGACACCCTAATCAGGAGGCTATTAAGGAATACCTTAACCACATTACTGAATATTAGCAAGGATCACAGGGATCTGATGGAGGAACAGATCACGGCAGATGGCTATTAACTGCCACCTAATTCAGCATCTTCCAGGAGGCACCTTGAATAGTTGCCATCTCATTCTGAATAGAGTGAAATTAGTTTTATATTTTATTTTAATGTTAGCTTTGCTTAAATGGTTTGTTCTGCTTAATTTTAATGCTGTAATGCTTTAATGTGGTAATGTTTAATGCTTTCAGTGCTTTCAGTGCTTTAATGCTTTAATACTTTTAATGCTTTAATGTTATTATGTTGTTTAATGAAATATTGTGGCCCACCCTGAGGCAGTGTTCACATGTGCAAGATAATGCGGGGGGGGGGGGAAGGGGGGCTATTTGCTCTGCAGGAACTTGACCCGCATTTGCGCGATCACACAGTCCCTAGGAGCTGCGGGGGTGGCCAGCCCACTGTGTGATCACATGCAACCGTGGGTGAGTTGAGGTGGTTTTTTTGGCAGTGCATTTTCGGTGTGTTTCAATGAGGGATCAATGATTCGCATCTCCACACTGAGTGCTCCCTATGTAGTGTGCGATGATGTGCATACTGAAACGGAGGGGGGGGAACAACACCATGGCATTGGGATGGCCCGATCAGACCATCCCGATGCCATGGAAGCTCACTGGCGCAATCACACTAAGGAAAGCCCATTCCTCAGTGTCTTTTTACTCCGCTTCTGCAGCAGAGCAAAACGGGTTGCTGACGGGAGCGGGACGCTTGGCAGATGTTGGCGTCTGATTGCGCTCTTAAAATCTGCCCGGCATTCGTGCTTATGGTGTGGCTAATTCTGTGTGTGATTGCGCCCACAGTTTATTTAAATATTTACATCCTGCTTTTCTCCCCAACAGGGACCCAAAGTGGCTTGGAACATCATTCTTCTATCCTCCATTGTATTCTCACAACAACATCCTCTAAGAAGTTTTGGTTAAGTATATGCAGCTGGCCTGAATCACCCAGCAAGCCACCATGGTATACTATAGTGAAAGTTTGAATCTGGATCTCCAAGATCTTATTTTGATTCTCTAACCACTCCAACACTCTTATTCAAGTATCACATGGGTATCATTACTTACTTACTTACTTACTTACTTTCCTTTTCAGAGCTTCTATCATCAGATTATTTTGAGCAATGAGTAAAGTAATAATACCTTATTTACTTAAGGAAAATATTCTAGTAGACAACCAAGTGGTATCAGATGGGGAATATTATTCCCTTGAAGTTTTGAAAGCAAAGAACATGTTAAAACTAGTGAGATCCAACAGTTCCAATATTTTGTGAGAAGATCACTTTTACCCTGACCACAAGGGCAGAGATTATTTAACTATAGAACATGACAAAATCTGCCCTGTAATGCTTCACAGGGGATGGCTTTAAGGTGAGCTAAAGTGAATGCTCTAATAAGGTGTGTAGGGGGGTGTTAGGTGTCTCGTGTATAATGGCAAAGTCAACATGGGTATCATTCAAGAATGCAGAGGTGGTAATCTCCTAATTATTAAGGAAACATTCGGAATTGTTATAATACATCACTATCACCATTGGTTTTTTGTCAAAGGTTCAGACGCCAATCAAACATCACTTTTGGCCACAATATTGTCCTGGATAATCAGAAGTGATGGTTGCATAGATGGAATGCATCAGCCCTTAAAGTGCTTAAACTGGACTTTTTAAGGATATCTTGCAATCTAGCATACCTAAGGTCCAAGCACATGAGATCCATGAGATGTGGGAGTTTAGGAGAAACAATCTTTAGTAGGTCTACTCAGAATCCTACTCAGGTCTGCTCAATGGGGTTTATTTCTTAGAATTTCCCCATAGATCTTTTGGTGTTTTCAGTTTTATTAAAAAGCAGCCCTAGAGGGTTCTGATTGGAATGTCAGCATTTCATGAAGCATTAAGAACGTAAGACAGTCATGTTGGATGAGTCCGATGGCCCATCCAGTCCAACACTCTGTGTTATACAGTGGCCAAAACCCAGGTGCCATCAGGAGGTCCACCAGCAAGGCCAGAAGTGCAGAAGCCCTCCCACTGTTGCCCCCCCCCCAAAGCACCAAGAAAGCAGAGCATCACTGCCCCAGGCATAGTGTTCCATCTATACCTTGCGGCTAATAGCCACTGATGGACCTCTGTTCCATATGTTTTTCCAGGTTTATCCAATCCCCTCTTGAAGCTGTCTATGCTTGTAACACAAAAAGCTAGCTGCCTTATTCCGAATCAAACCATCAGTCCCTCAAGGTCAGTCTTGTCTACTCAGGCTGGCAGATGCTCTCCAGTGCCTTTCACATCACCTTCTGCCCAGTCCTTTTAATTGGAGATGCCAGGGGTTGCACCTGGGACCATCTGCATGCCAAGCTGAGGCTCTTCCACTGAGCCACAGCCCCTCCCCATTCTCAGGTCTCCCTGTAAGAGCAACAAAAGGTTAGGCAAAGCCATCAGTAATTTCTCCACCTGCTTGCTGCCGTGTCTCAGTGTTATATTTAGTGTGTGGGAGTGAGAAACTGGTTTCAGTGAACATGCATGTTGGTCTAACTTTGCCCTCCAGCAGCAGGTGCGGCCTGAGATGATGGAAAGATGCCGCCATTTTGAGTAAACAATATTGAACAACAAAAAGCATTTGTGGCCTTGAAGTTTTAGGAAAATGGTGACTGAGGGGGTGACACAATAGAGGTGTACCAAATTAGGCATTGTGTATTGAAAGTGTTCCGTGCACCTTGGTGTTTAGTCATGCCGGCCACATGACCACAGCAACGTCCTTGGATAGCACTGGCTTTGGCTTGGAAATGGAGATGAGCACTGCAACCTTAGAGTTGGATTCGACTGGCTTTCAAGCAAGGGAAACCTTTACCTTTACCTATTGAAAGTTGACAGAAAGAATAGAGAGAAGAGGGTTTCAAGAAAAACACATGAAGCTGCCTTGTACTGAATCAGGCCCTTGGTCCATCAAGGTCAGTCTTGTCTACTCAGACTAACAGCTGAGTAGAGATCTTTCACATCACCTACGACCTCATCCTTTAAACTGGAGATGCTGGGAATTGAACCTGGGACCTTCTGCATGACAAGTAGATAATCTACCACTGCGCCACAGTCCCTCTCCTCATAGCAAAGATGCTCCTCCTATGAACATGAGAAACTGCTTTATACTGAATCGGACTCTTGGTGCATCAAAGTCAACATTGTCCACTCTGACTGGCAGCAGCTCTCCAGGGTCCCAGGCAGAGGTCTTTCACATCACCACCTGCCAGGATCCTTTAACCGGAGATGCTGGTGGTTGAACTTGAGAGCTTCTGCATGCCAAGCAGATGCTCTGCCACTGATGCTTTTTTGAGTTGTCATCCTGTGGAACTCACAGCCATAAGGTGTGGTGATATCCACCAACTTAAGTGGATTTAGAAAGGGGGGAGCATTGGGATAGGAATACCACTGGCCATGCTAGCCAAATGGGAATTCTGAATGCAGAGTGTTAGAGATACATGGTGACGCATGGTGACTCTTACATTCTTATAACATTTTGACCCAGAAAAAGGCAGCTTGATGTTTTTAACCAGCATCTCTGTTTCCGTCTCTGCAATGTTGGGAGGTATGCTGACTTTGTCAGGAGAGATACAGCTTTACAGGCTAATATATTTCCTGCTTTCCTGATCCTTTTGCTCAGCAGGCATCTTTGTAACGGAACGGATATTAGAAAAGTAGCGCAAGTCGACGAACATCACAAGAAAAGTGACCCTGATAAAAGGTCTGCCTTGGGAACATCTTACCACTGGAAGAGGAAAAGTGTGAAATGGTATGATTAAATTATTTAGCATTTGCTGAAAGATTCCTGCCAGGTTCTTGGCTGCATGCTCCCCCCCCCCCCCCCGCCCCGGTCTTCCTCTTCCTTTTAAAACAGTTCTTTCCATGCAAAAATGCCCTTTTGAAAATGAAATCGCCATCACTAGCACCTAACTGAATTATACTCTTATCAGCTTGGGGGGAAAATCCACTTGAAGCATAAAATACAAGCAGACTAAAAGGACTTTTGCAGGGGAGCGAGGCGAAAGAAAACACCGTCTGCAGCTGAAAGCGTTGTACGGCACTAAGCAATTTTAACTGGGCAGTGAACAGCACATCTTTATTGTCTGCCTTTGCACAGTGTCTTCCAGTAGAAAATTTGGTTTATATTCTGGAATATGGGAAAGGCTTCCAATTAGAAATTAATGAGCTGGGACCCTGTGATAAATCACCAGGCAGTGGGGTGGGGGTGGGGAGTTGAAAAACAAGCATTGGGGGATTTTTGACCATCCTAAATCTACCCCTTCAGAGGATTGCTAGCTGTCAGTGGCAAAATACCTGGAGATTTTGGAATGGAGGCTGAGGAAGGCAGGGATTGGGGAGGGGAGTGACCTTAGAGCCCCCCCCCAAAAAAACAGCCATTTTCTCTGGGGGAACTGATATCTGTCATCTGGTGATGAATTGTAGTATTGAGATCTCTCCAGCCACCATCTGGAGGCTGGCAAACACACCCCTTCACGATATCTGGAAACTTGAGAGGGCAGTATTCCCACCCCTTCTCTATTGGAATTTTAATCACTTTTACTGATTTAATGGTCCTCAATATTCCATACCTCTTAGAGGGCAATTGGATGTTGAGTCCTCATCAGACTGAAGCATGGATGTGTCAGTGTTTGTGGATGGGGTCTTCGTCTTTCTGATTTACAAAGGAATGTTTTTCTGTATGCCTACCAGAATTTCCTAAGGCCTAGATCACTGTCCCTAGGGATGCCAGCCTCCACGTGTAACATGGGGATCTCCCAGAATTAGGACTCATCTCCAAACTACAGAGACCAGTTCCCCTGGAGAAAATGGATGCTTTGGAGGGTGGACTCTGTCGGAATTGTACCTCACTAAGGTCCCTGTCCTCTCCAGGCTCCACCCCCAAATCTCTGGGAGTTTCCCAACCTGAATCTCATCACCCACCCCACAGATCCCCTGCTGGTGGCCATAGGGGACCTGGAAACTCTGTAGAGTCCCTCCAGCTCTCCCCCACCTTGAACTAAGCAAGCAATGTCTGATCTGGGGATCATAGGCTTGTCCATCGTTTAGTTAGACTCTTAGAAGACAGAGTAGTGTGTGTTTTCTCAACAGCTTGATCAGTCTATAACCAAGCACATAACACCTCCGAGGTTAACAGTGTCATCCCAAGAAGTGTTTAGGTTTGCCAACCTCCAGGCTCAGCGTGGACCAAAAACAGGATTTCCATTCATTGTATCTGAAGAAGTGGTCTGTAATCCATGAAAGTTTATGCTGGAGGGCGGGGTATAAATACAAATAAATAAATAAATAAATAAATAAATTTGATTTTAAACATTTATATGCTGCCTTTCCACCCCGATAGGGACCCTATTTAGATATTTATACTCTGAGTGTCGAACTAATGGGGACCAAAAAGGGCTTACAACATCATTCCAAGTCACCCAGCAAGCTTTCATGGTATTTGAACTTGGGTCTCCCAGATCCTAGTCTGACTCCCTAACTGCTTTTCCGCACTGCAACAAAAACTCTGTTACATTTTGGCTTAACCAAAGTAACCATTGCAGTATTATTCTGTCTCCCATGACTGAAGTGAATCGCACTGTCAGGTGCTGGCAACAACCGGTTTGTCTGAGGAATTAAAAGGAGGAATGTTCAAGTACCTCTCCTCTACCCCTTATTTGCATCCACCAGAGGCATACCTTCCTCGACCTGTATCCTAGCAGTCCATGAACGGAATTAAATATTTTGCATGGGCATTTTAAAGAGGCAAGATTAATCAAATATTATTATAGGTTTTATGCTCCTGCCTCAATTTGCATTTTAAAAAGGCATGATCTTCCATATTCTCTGAATACGGCTTTTTATGTTTACCACTTAGATTGATTCTGTGTTTGATAGGTTATAATTAAAGCAGGCACATTAAGGATTTAATACTTCTTCTTATTGTTAAGAAGGATTAAAGGGGAATTGGGATTTATACTTGCCTTTAATTACTTTGATTTACTGAGAACGCTGGCTTCAGAGATATGAGCTCTTTCTTTGACCTTAGGAAAGTTCCTCGGCCCCTTCAGGGAATCGGCCAATTCATATTGCACCTTTATGAATGCAGGGGTGGGGGTCAAGGTGGATAACGTGATGTTTATGGCATGCCTAAGGAATTACAAAATTGGATTTTTCAAAAACTCCAAGTAAGTTCCTCTCAGTGATTGTTGAGGGTGTCTCTAGGCCTTCCATATGTATTCAGTTCTCTTACCTCGCCCACCCACCTAGTGATCTCAAAGGTCACTGAAAATAAATAACTCCCGATGGTAGCTGATGGCGCAACATGGAAAGCTGTTAAGCCCATGCGCTGGTGCCACTCACATGACGGCTGTGTGATTAACTGTGCAATCCTATGCAGAGTTACTCCCACTAAGCCTGTTGAAATCAGCATCAAATTGCCAGGTTGGTCACCTCCTGGAAGATTTCCCTGTGTTAAAAAGGTACGGTGGCTCGGATGAGCCATTTGTCCTTCTATCCTAAGCAGGTCTTCTCAGAGTCCTATTCAAGTCTACTCAGTGGGGCTTATTCCCAGCAAAGGGACTACACTGTAAACTGTTAAACCAGTGAATGGGCATGATAGATTGGGTGCAGTAGAATGCCCAGTCTGGTGCAGTGGTTAGAGTGCTAGACTATGGGTCAAATTCGCACTCTGCCATATGAAGCTCACTTGAAGATCTTGGGTCAGTCACTCTTTCTCAGCCTAGCATACCTCACAGGGTGGTTGTGAAAATAAAGCAGAGGTAGGGAGAACAATGCACGAGTTTCTTGGAGGAATCATAGGATGAAAAAATATGAAATATATTAAACAGTCAGGGCACACGTGTCAGAGATGAGTCTTCTGAGAAAAGGAGTATGTGCTTGGTTTTTCTGGATTTGCGATCCTTTTGAATTATTCAAATATTAAAAGGAATGCTGGGCATGGTTATCTCATATAAAAGTGATGAGCATCTCTTAGAAAACTGAACAAGATCGAGGCTGAGTTTCTGATCCTCCTCTGCTTGAAGGTATTATCCTGGGCATGGTCAGAGGCATGAGCCCTTTGGCATGAGCTAAAGAGCAAGGGCCAAAGGGCTCAGCCCACAGCTTGCCTCCCGCGACCCTAAATAACCTGTACCAGGGGATTCAGAACTAGCCCAGGATTTCAGTAGTTCCCCCCCTCCAATATGGCACCATGGGATCCATGACACCCGCCAACACCTTTCTTGGCACCCACCAACTGTTTCTAGAATGTGTTCAGAGCCAGGTGAGGCTTTTGCCCAGCAAGGCTCCTGATTGGTCATTGGAGATTTGATTGGCTGTGCAGATTTTTAAAAAAACATTACTTTGGCATCGGCTGCCACTAGAGTCACTGTGTGACTGACAATAAGCTGCAGCAGCCATTTTATAGTTGGCTCTGCCTCCTGTGGCAGCCATTTTGCGGCTGCTCCCACCACATTAAGTAAGAATTTCAAAGGTCCCCACAGGCTCAAAAAGGGGGCTGTATAATTTGTCAGCCAATTTGGGTCCCCACTGGGGAGGAAAGTGGGGATTAAAGAAACTTCAAAAAAACAAAGTACCACCGCATCGTAACTGGAATTAGAGATGCTCTAGTTTTGATGTGGCTGCAGTCCACCGAGAGATGGAGGCATATGATGGATGTTTCTTGTTAGCAGCTGAAAAATAGAGCTGCCACTGGGTGACATTTGGGGCTTGTTATGACCCGGCGCAGTGGGAGCTTTCAAGTAACAGACACAGGCTCAAGTTCCATCGATGCATAACAGGCCCATGATGGTCCCGGGGCAGCTGAAAGCACAGAAAGCTAGGAAATCCTGATCATGCACCCATCAGTGGCTATCTCCCTACTGCGCCCACATCACTTACCCTTTGATTGATATAATGGTCATCGGCTCATGCTAAATTATTTAGCCTGGGTCTCTGTGTGTAAATATTTAATTAAAATTTCATGAAGCATTTGTGGCACAGTATTCAAGCACCAACACGATCTCCAGGATCACTTTGGTGAGATCTTTCTATTTGACTCCCACCTGCCCATTATGAAACCATCATTTAGGAAGATGAATTTGCTAGTAACTGGTACATTTCAGCCCCTCGTGAAATATAGCATCGGTTTTATGGATGCTTTTGGCTTAAATTTGAAGCCAGAAGGCCTGACAATACTTTGCAATGTCAGTTACTGGCTCCAAAGCTACCATTGGTTAACACTTCCACCAGGATCTCTGGAAATGTCACAGAAGTGGTGAACGAATTTTCGAGTGTAACAGAATTCTTCTCCAGGCTGATCAGAACATGGTGGTCCTTTGTAAGTCAGTAAAAGAAAACAATTAATTTAAAACTGGAGACTACATTGATTCCAGTCTTGCTCTGGGTAGGCATCAAAACTGGAATGTGGGTTGGTTTTTTGTTTTATGTTTTTTTTGTTTGAGAATTCACACAACATCATCCTCTAATCTAGGAGACTCAAGTTCAAATCCCAAATGAAGCTGCCTTACAGCTGAGTCTGACCTTTGATCTACCAAGTTCAGCATAGTCTGTTCTGATGGGCAGTGACTTTCCAAGTTCTAAGGTCTTTCCCATCAGCTATTAGTTATTTTAACTGGAGATGCTGGGGGTTGAGACCTGCTGACTTTTGGTCTGTGGATCAGCGATGGCAGTCGTTCTCCCCAGACCTCGGGGGAGCGAATCGCACACCAGCGGTATGGAGGGGTGCTACCTCAAGTAGCACCCACACGGAGCCTTTGTGATAGGCTCCAAGCCATAGGGCTTTTGAGGGGCAGCCTCTTCGATGGCTAAATGCCGGAGAATTGAGGCTCCCCTCCGCCCTGACGGTCCTGCTGCTGTGTGGCCCTCGGGCACAAGCGGATTCAACTGGGACAAGTGCTGGAGATTGAGCGGCATATCAATTACTGTGAGCAAGGTCAGAGAAAGGACCAACAATGAACGTGAGTTCAAAATAAATGGAATATTTTAAAATCGAACCCCCCCTCGTGGGAAAAGCGGAGCGCAAAGAGGGATGCCTCTTATCCGAATGGACAGATAAGCGTCACGAAGGGGGCAGGGGGGGAAATAAGCAGCAATTTTGTTTTGAGAGACTTACTTGAGCGCTGACATCGAGGTGACGATTTTTTAAGTCCGCGAGAAGCGGTTTGAAACTGTAAACAATCGTATAAAATGGCGGCCTCGCAATGAAAGTTTAAAGCTAAACCGGTGGGTAGTCAGAGCCCAAAACTGGAAGAGGGAGCAGATGTCATGAAAATATTAGCGGATATGCTGAAACTGGTGATGGAGCAACTCGATGGTATTAACCAGCAACTGACTTTGCTGAATCAAAACTTTGCATCCCAGCAGCTCCAACTGGCAGAAATGGCAAAGAAGGTGGAACATACAACTGAGAGAATTAAAGAGATAGACACCACAAACAAGAAAATGAAGAAAAGAATGGGGGAAGTTGAAGCAAAACAAAACTTCCAAGAAAACCGTTTGTTACAGCTACAAATGGAAAAAGCCAACGTGATTCTCAGATTCCAGGGAGTTCCTGAATCGGCAAAGGAGGATCTGAGGAAGCTGCTCAGCGAGATCATTGCTCCAGCAATAGGCTCAACAGCGGATGAAGTAGTAAAAGAGATGGAGACTGCTTATAGGGCATACTCCAACTATATTAAAAAATAGCCTGGGGGGCGGGGCATCATGGAGTTAATGGCGGATGCCTAAAGGATCGGCTCCTGACCCCAGCTCTTAATTAATCAAGATTACCCGACAACAATAAGCACTTTTTCTCCCGGGTCATGGGCAAAACTGGTCTGAGAAAAGGAAAGGCTCAAATAAATCCGTCACAGCCAATAACGAATCACTTTTCAGCCGGCAATAACAACTTAAAGAAAACACCGGACAACGAGGGCTCACCTAACATGGCGAACGCAACAACGCCAAGACAGGGAGCTGACATGCTGCTTTCTAGGCAAGAATTTTTAGACACCATCTCGGCTCTTGAAGAAAACATCAGCAGCAAACTTCAAGCAGCCTTGGTTCCAATTACTGAACAACTGAAGACCTTGAAAGAAAACATGTCTGAGATTGCTAAAGCTGCAGACATGGCATTGGAACAATCAGAGGCCATTAATGACGACATCAGGAGTCTCCAGACATCTGAAGAGTGGGCCAGAGAAAAAATAATGCTGTTGGAAAACAGACTTAAAGAACGCAATTTGAAGCTAAGAGGCATTGTTGAAAATCAAGCTGGTGAGTCTGATTTAAAATCCTTTATAAAAACTTGGTTAGCCTCTCAGTTAAAAGAAGAAGAAATGGCTGTAATCCAGATAGAAAAAGCATATAGACTGGGCCCTAAATCCAGCCATAATGAAAAATTCCCCAGAGACATTTTATTAACCTTACCAGATCTGCAAGCAAAAGAAATTATATTAAAGGCTTCTAGAACAGATTCAGGATTACAATATCAAGGAAGAAAAATCCTAATTCTACTGGATTTTTCATTGGAAACACTCCAGAAAAGGAAGGAACTTAAACCTATCATAGAGAAACTTAATCAAAACAAAATATGATACAGATGGGCCCCTCCTAGTACCCTGACAGTAATTCATCGTGGTCAACACCTGCGAGCTAAAGACTTAACAGCAGGATATGATCTTCTGGCTTCTTTGCAGATTGACTTTTCCAGACCAGCTTCACCTAGATCAGACCACTCCTAAGTACAAATGTTTTTTTTCCTAATTATGGAGTGTTATTGGTACTGTTCCAAGAAAATACAATAAGTTGCTTGAGGGTAACTTAACTATACCAGGAAAGAAAAAGTGTTTTCTATTTTTTGTACACAAAGTAAAATGATATAGAAGGGTAGTCATATTATTATAAATTGTTATTTCAACATAGAGTTGGGCTAGGTTGAGCCCTCTTTTTGCTTCCTTTACTAGCATTTAGACAGTAACAGTTAAATATAGTTTTAATAGAGGTTTGGCCTCATGAGTGAGGCCTATTGGTTTCAATGTTGGTTATGTTTTTGTGTTGTGTTAAGTAAAATGGTTTTCAGACTGCCAATAAGTCTAATTATGGTATTCACCTTGTGGTTTGCTATTCTTATGGTCATAGCAGCTTTTATAGTTCAGACTTTATTCATTAAGATCATTCAAAAAAATAACTTTAACTCTATGGTAAAGCTTTTCAATGTTACAATCATTAACAGAGATTTGAATATTTTTTTAAGTACAACATGATGTCAAAATGGAAAATTGTCTCTATTAATTGTAGAGGCTTGAATAGTAGAAGCAAGAACAAAAGAGTTTTATCAGAGTTAGTTAAATTGAAACCTGATATATTAATGCTACAAGAAACACATCTAAAAATAAAGAATTACCTGTTTTTAAATCACGTTGATTTCCCCAACAATATTAAGCAGTAGGCTCTTCCAAATCAAGGGGTGTGGCGATATTGTTATCTAAGAACATAAGGTTTGTTTGTAAAGCTAAGGAAATGGACCCTACTGGTAGATTCATTTTTATAAAAGGTCTCATAAATGATAGTCCATATACGTTAGCTTAAATTTATGCTCCGAATGAAGGACAAATTACTTTTCTTCAGAAAACTTTGAGTATGTTAGACCAATTTACAGAGGGACCGATTATTTTGGGAGGTGACCTTAATAGTGTAATGAATCCTAATATAGACAGATCTGGAAACAAAGATTTGTTAACACTTAGAGCCCAAAATAAGGAAAGAACATCAGAACGTCAGGAACTACTATCTCGTTATAGTCTGTGTGATGTTTGGAGAACTTTTAATAATGGAGTTCGTGACTATACCTTTTTTTCTACCCGTCATGAAATGTTTTCAAGAATAGATTATATTTTATTATCTAAATCATTAATAAACAAAGCAACTAATCCGGATATAGGATTAAGAACAATTTCTGACCATGCTTGGGTAGAATGTTGTATTTTAAATGATAACACAGAGAACTTTACCAGACATTGGTCTTTGAATAAGTTTATTTTGTTGAACCCTACAGCAAAGGAAAAAATAGAAGAGGAAATTAAGACTTTTTAAAAATTTCAATTCAAATTGTGGAGTTTCCAAAGAAATTACGTGGGATGCTTTGAAAGCAGTCATTAGAGGTAAAGCCATAGCAGTCACTTCAGCCTATAATAAAAAGAAAAATACATTAAAACACACCCTTTTGGATTCAATTCAAAAATTAGAACTAAAAAATAAAATATCTGGTTCAAAAAAAGTATACAGAAAGTTATTGCAAGAATGTAAAAAATTAGATGCTTTAGAAACGACACAGATTAAGAAAAATCTTTTATTTATAAAACAAAGATATTGGTTCAAGAGCTCTAGATCATTAAAGGTGTTATCATGGAAACTTAAAAAAGAAGTGGCTGAAAGGCATCTGACAATATATTAAAGATTTTTACTCAATATTATCGAGATTTATATAACTCTAGTAACCCAGATAAAAATTCTATAGACCATTATTTAAAATCAAATCAGCTAATCAAGGAACTTAAGATAGAACATAAAGAATATATGGATAAAAGTATATCACCAGAAGAAATTATTGAGACCATAAAAACAATTAAACTAAATAAAACACCAGGGAGAGATGGGTTACCAGGGAATTTTATAGATCCTATGCAAATATATTGGCACCACACTTGGCAGACTTGTGTAACTCGGTATTGTTAACTGGCCGAATGCCTCCCACTTGATCACAGGCAAAAATAATAGTTCTCCCAAAGCCAGAAAGAGATTTGACTAATGTCAAATCTTATCGTCCTATTTCTTTATTAAATAATGATTATAATTTTTTTACTTCACTTATGTCTAAAAGATTAAACCATATTATAGGGGAATATATACATAAAAATCAAACGGGTTTTATTTCTAATAGAAACATTACAGATAATATTAGAAAAACTTTAAATTTAATTTTTTATAGTTCTAAATATAGGAAAAATGATTGGCTTTGGACAGAGAAAAAGCCTTTGACCAAGTGGAACCTTTGTTTTTACATTCAGTGATTAAGTCTATGGGTTTTGGTATTAAGTTTCAAACATTAGTAAAATCTTTATACGAAGCACCTAGTGCTCAAATTAGTATAAATAATTTAATTTCACAAGATTTTTTACTCACCAGGGGAACGAGACAGAATTGCCCCCTGTCTCCATTGCTTTTTGCCCTTTTGGTGGAGCTACTTGCAAATTTTATAAGAAACTCTGAAAGAATAAAAGGAATAAAGGTAAATCAAATAGAGTATAGAATTAGTCTCTTTGCGGATGGTCTGGTTTTATATATTTCAGATCCACTCCAGACCATGCCTGAGTTAGAGTTTATTTTGAAAGAATTTGGACAATATTAAGGTTTGACTGTAAATGAGTCTAAGACTATATTATATCCTATAAAGTTGTCACCAGAGTTAACAGTGAAATTGAAAATAAGTTTAGGTATAACTGGATTACTTCTACATGGACTTACCTGGGAGTGAAAATCCCTTTGCATATTCAAGATCTTTTTAGAAGAAATTTTGTAGAAGAATTTTCTGTAGAAAATCTACTAAAAGATGGAATACAGAATCATTATCTTGGTTTGAAAGATAATGGGTGGTCAAATCATTTATTTTACCTAAATTTTTGTATTTATTCAGAGCCTTACCTATATATATACCTAACCAACATTTTTAAAAGTGGCAAAAAATGTTAAACCGATTTTTTTGGAATTATAAGAGACATAGAATTAGGTTTGAGATGTTGAGGAGACCAAAAAAACAAGGAGGAATAGCTTTCCCAGACCTGATATCATATTATGAGGCTTCAATTTTGGCTAGTTTTCCAAGATTACAAAAACTACAGTTAGAGGTGGAATGGATGGAAATAGAGGAAACGTACCTTAAACCAAAATGTTATTTGTAAACGGTTTGGTTAGAGAACAAAGAACGCCCAAAGCAAGCTCAAGACAATCCTTTTATTAAAGCACTACTGTATATTTGGGACAACAAGAGAAAAGTATTAGTGCCTGATCTTTCTCCAGCTTCCCCCTTTGTGGGTCAGCCTTGGTTTAAACCGGCAGAAGCACAAACATCTTTTAAGACATGGAGGAGTGCCTCGGTTATCAAACTGTATGATATTATAAAAAGGGGGTCATAATAACAAAAGAACAATTGTAAATTGTAAATAAAATAAAATCAACTGTACCGTGGTTTGAATATTTGCAAATGCAAACTTTTTAAACAAACCAACTATAAAAAAAGCTTTGCTCAGACCACTTACAGATTTTGAAAAGTTGTTACTTCACAGATCACCAAGTTTAAAAGGTTTGATCTCCAAAATATATATTTGTTTGTTAAACTTAACTCTGTTAAGCCAGCCAACCTATATTGAAGCATGGCATAAAGATTTGGGAATAGAATTAACAAAGGAACAATGGCAATCAATTTGGTTATCTTCTGCTTTAATATCATCGTCAGTTAATACTGTACAACAAAATTATAAAATAATGTCATGCTGGTATTCAACACCTGTTCAAATAAATAAAGTAAACAAGTCTTACTCCCCAAAGTGTTGGAAATGTGGAGAGTTGGGAACTTTTAAACACAGTTGGTGGGATTGTGCAGTTATTAAAACATTTTGGACAACAGTTTTGAGACAAATAGATAATTTAACAGAAGTTAAGATTCCAAATACACCTGAATGTATACTTTTAAATTATTGGCCTCCTAAATCTATTGATTCTCCCAAAAAAGCACTGATTATTACTTTATTAACAGCGGCCAAATCAGCAGTGGCTCAATTCTGGAAAAATTCAGTTTCTCCTCCAATTTCATTATGGTATTTAAAAGTATGGGATTATTTCATTATGGACAAGATCTCTACAGGTATTAATGTTCAGGATCCTTATAAGGCTTACTTGTTTTTTCTAAATAAATGGGGTATGGTATTAGAGAATTTAGACAAAAATCCTATAAGTAAATTTTCATTTACAAACCATGAATATTACAATATAATGAAGTTACCTAAGCTATGTAATGATTAGGCAGTTTGTTGGTTTATTATATTATGTATGTTTTAGTTGTTGTTAAAAGTGAAGAACAAATTGTAAAACTGAAAGAATCATTGTTATATTGTTTATATAAAATAAAAAATTGTTGTTTAAAAAAAATAGCCTGCCTGGAGAAACTGTGGTCAGATTCTCAAGCAACTTCAGCAACTCCACTGAAAATGGGGAATATAAACATTAAAACTTTAAAAGACATTCCATTTGAAATTCGTCAAAATAGGAAAAGCTACAAGGACTTAATTTCCTTTCTTCAAACCAGTGGAATTTCATACAGGTGGGTGATCCCAGAGGGTGTCATCTTTAAAATCAATGACAAAAGAGAAAAGATTGACTCCATTTTTAAAGCCAAAGAATTTTTGAGACATCACTTGGGATTGGAGGAAGAATCCAAAGATGAAGAATCGAAATCAAGTGACTCTGCTACCTCTGGAATGGATGAGGACTCTGCTGTAGAAATGGGAGCAGGCGCAATGAAAGTTACATATGATTTCAGAGATAGAAAACCGAAGTAAAGGCAGAAGGACTCTGAAAATTGCCTTTTGAAGCAAATAACAAGAAGATGCTCAGAAAGTTCTCTCACAACAACTTACTAACATTGAAGCCGAGACAAACAAGAACTCTACAAGTATATTGTTGTACTAACACTTTTATTAATAACATTTAGATTAACACGGATATGATCTCCTTCTCTTGGGTTTTTAGTTAGTGTGGTTATCTATCCTTTATCCTTAGATGTAATCCCGTTCCCTTATATTTCTTTATAGTTTTATAGTCTTATAAAAATAATTAAAAAATATCCCTCCGGGGATTTAAAAAAAGAAAGAAAAGAAACGGAGACCTGCTGCATGCAAAGCAGATGGTCTACAATTGTGTCAGACCTTTGGTGTATCAGACCTTTGGGGAATCAAGAAGGGATGCTTGAACACCCACCAGTTTGGCTCACATCCTACCCACCAGTTGCAAAAAGGGGGCTGATTTTTGATGATCAGTTTGACTGTTAACTGACCAGACTCTTCAGCAGGTGGCTTCTCTGTATTCCTTCCTAACCATGCTGTACAGCATCATTGGCTTTTTGTGCATTCACATTCTCATTCAGCCATATTGACTTCTCCAATCCCTCTGTACTTAATGCATAAGTGCTCTGCTCAATAGGCAATTGTTTAAATGGTCACAAAACATATACTATAAATAAATGCTGTTTTTAACAAAACAACATATTTTGATGTTTGTCTCAGTAGGGCCACTAATGGCTTCTGATTGGTTTGAATCAGTAGCATATTTGCGCATGCACAGTTTGACAAAATAACCAATGCAAATCTGTTTGGCATGCATGTTCGGCATGAATTGCACATCTGACCAACACCTTCAAACACTGTAATTTCAACAGTTGGAAATGTTTATGGTGAAATTTGCAGCATCCTTAGTATCATCAGTATTGTCTACTCTGACTGGCAGCAGCTGTCTAGGATCTCAGGAAGAGGTCTTTCACAGCAGCTATTACCTGATCCAGTTCCAGATCCAGATTTATTAATACAGTCAAAGATCAGCATAAAACTGGAGATATGGGGATTGAACCTGGAACCTTCTGCATGCAAAACAGGTGCTCACATTCAGTGTTCCCTCTAAGCTGAGTTCATGTGAGCTAGCTCACAGTTTTTTAGCCTCTGGCTCACCCATTTTTTGTCTTAGCTCCGCAAGGAGGGCTCCAGGGCAAACTGATTTATGCAGTAGCCAAATTTCTCACTCACAGCTTTAATGCCAGTAGCTCAAGAAGTAGAATTTTTGCTCTCAAGACTCTACAGCTTCGAGGGAATATTGCTCATATTGTGCCTGCCATTCTCAAAACACAGTATATATTCTACTTTTCATTTGCTCTCTTTCCCACATGCTCTGCATGTCTGTTTGCTGCACATTGTCATAATAATAACAACCCCCATGCTTGTGCACAGACCAGTCCAGTTTGCTTTTTTTGTTTTACTAAAGTTTTTTTTTATGTGGCATTAACACCCACACAACAGTCCTCCCCACTTCAATGCTTTAGGGCAACTGAGTGCTATAGATCTGATAGGCTAAAGGGCCTGTGGAAATATCCATTGCTAGGCAACATTTGAATTGACATCATAGCCAGGTTGCTGGCTAAAGCCCATAATTGCCAATAGGTTTAATCAGAGAGGGGGGATTGATTTGCTATTTGAAGATTGCAAAAGGCATACAGCTCGGTGTATTCAGAGAGCATTGTTGGCAGGTATTCCACATTTTATGTGGTGGGGCTGTCTTCTTGACAAAAAGTTTGAGGTTTCCAAAGAAAAAAGGCATTTGTGGACATGGAAGCCAAGGGAGTCTGTTGGTGTCTTCTGTATTGGCTGGCAATGAGCCAATCAATAAGAAAGATGACTGAGGGCTTCATAATGTGTTCAACTTCTTCTATGCAGGCATTTGATATGTTACTAATCCACCCACCCTCCTGTGATGGGTACCTCAAAGCAGGATATAGGGTAATCACCCTCAAGGCAGGGCCTGGAGTTCTCCCAAATTCCCAACTAATATTCAGACTACAGAGATCAGTTCCCCTGGAGGAAATGGCAGTTTTATAGGATGGACTCTATGGAAGAAATGGAAGTCCTAGAGTGGCATTACATCCCTGCTGAGTTTCCTCCTCTCCCCAAACTCTGCCTCCTTAAGGCACCACCCTCAGTTCAATGAGAATCTTGGCAGCCTTTTCAGTTGTTGGTTGTGGATTTTGCCCACACCTTATTCATTAGAAGGGAGTTCTAAAAGCTTTTTATGTATACAAGCACTTTGCTATGCATTAAAGGTCAGCTAATGACCATAATTGCTTCTTGAATAAATATGGATGGGGTAGCAACAATAAGTTGAATGTTAAAATGTGAGCATGTAGACATGGCAGCATTTGTTCCCGGAAATTAATTTTTATTATAACTCTTTATCATTACCCCTGGAAACTTGTATCTGTCTATAATATTGGGATGGGAGGCCATGCCCGGAAAGAGGGAGCATAACTCTGCTTCATTTTAACCGCTGTATATAAGTCCTCAGAGCCAAGTACTCATTTTAGGAAATCGCTCTACAAATCCCACCTTCCTTAAGAGCATGTCTGGTCTGACTTCTAAACCAAAAGATCTGCCACTTGGCCACTAGGGGGCAACCCACACGAACATTTCCTATGCACTATCAAAATGAATTGGCACATACACCCAGGGACATTAGTTGCTGCTCAGCTGGTGTCTTGATGAAACTGAAGCAAAACAGTCAGGGTAGTATCCTACTTTAGACTTAGGGATGCCTGGCAACTGGTGGGAGGTTTAGGGGCAGGGATATGGGGGGCAGGATGACATTGGTTGTGTTGCTGCATCACTTTGGGAGAAAACCTGGGAGGCCTGGCAGCCCTACTTAGACAAGAGCAATTTCTTGCAACAGAAGAACTATAGAAGGAGGAGGAGGAGACTCGATTTATATCCCGCCCTTCATTTGGAGTCTCAGGGTGGATTGCAAGCTCCATCCCTTCCGCTCCCCACAACAGACACCCTGTGAAGTAGGTGGGGCTGAGTGAGCTCTGAGAGAACTGCCCTTGAGAGAACAGCTCTGAGAGAACTGTGACTGACCCAAGGTCACCCAGCTGGCTGCATGTAGAGGAGTGGGGAATCAAACCCGGTTCTCTCAGAGTCTGCGCTCCTGACGACTACACTACAGCTGGGTGCGGAGGAACATTTCTTAGGCTGGAGGAAGCTTTCCAGTTTTGCTTCATGAAGCGATAGCATACAAGTGATGGCCAATAGATTCAAGACAGGTCACAGGTTTCCTCTTTGCACAATGTATAATTAACTTCTGGAACTTATTTATTTATTTTTTCAGATTATTCAGATATTTGCTCCTCAGTGGAGCTTACATTGTTTCCCCTCCCTCCATTTTCTCTTCACAACAGCAAACAGAGGAGATCAGGGCCCTGCGGGATCTTTTGCAGTTCCGCAGGTCCTGCAAGATGGAGGTCTTCCACCAAGCTTTCAACTAGGGAGCCGCCGTCACTACTACCACCAATGAGCCTGGCCCTCAGCCTAACATCTGGCTTATACCATCGAGCGACCCGGAAGACTACTGAGCTGGAAACTGTCTGCCTACAAACATGTTAGAACGCCATCGCAAGTAACTGAACGATCACGAGCACCTTAAGATTTTATGATTTCATTTGTATTTTAACCGTTTTGAATGATTTTGTGTGGTTTTATTGGTATTGTACCAACTGTGCGAGCTGCCCTGAGCCCGCTCGCAGGGAGGGCAGGGTATAAACTGAATTAATAAAATAAAATAAATAAAATAAACTTAATGAGAAGAAGAAGAAGAGATTGGATTTATACCCCGCCCTTCACTACCCAAAGGTGTCTTAGAGCAGCTTACAAACTCCTTTCCCTTCCCCACCCCACAATAGACACCCTGTGAGGTAGGTGGGGCTGAGAGAGCTCTTGACAGAAACTGCTCTTTTTCAAGAACAGCTCTTATCAGAGCTATGGCTTGCCCAAGGCCATCCAGCCAGGTGCAAGTGGAGGAGTGGGGAATCAAACTCGGTTCTCCCAGATTAGAGTCCGCGCACTTAACCACTACACCAAACTGGCTCTGTTTGAGGTACAGAGACTGGCCCAAGGTCACTCTGCAAGCTTCCATAGCAGAACAGAGATTCGACTCTGGGTTCCCCAGATCCTAATCAGAAGAAGAAGAAAAAGAAGAGGAGGAGGAGGAGATTGGATTTATACCCCACCTTTCACTAGGAGTCTCAGAGCAGTTTACAAACTCCTTTCCCTTCTCCTACCCACAACAGACACCCTGTGAGGTAGGTGGGGCTAAGAGAGCTCTTTCAAGAACTGCTTTTTCAAGAACAGCTCTGACATAACTATGGCTTGCCCAAGGTCACACTAGCAGCTGCAAGTGGAGGAGTGGAGGAATCAAACCCAGTCAAACCCCCAATTTAGACCAGGCTTCCCATTGCCAGTTAGCTGCTCTGCAGGGGAGGGGAAATCCTGTCCCAAAATGATGAACGGAACCACTAGAAAGGAAGCGAAAGGGACGACTCAAATGGCTGCCAGCCATTTCAAGGCCAGTTTCACTCCTCCCGGCTTCTAATGGGGGGTGGAGAGTGAAAGTGATCAGTGAAAAGGTTTGCAGCCGCTTTAGGCAGTTAAGCCTAAACTTGCTGCAAGCCTTCTCAGCAATCAGGATTTTTACTTTCCCTGATCGCTGAAGGCTTGCAGCCATTTCAAGGCCAGTTTCACTCCTCCCTGCTTCTAATTGGAGGTGAGCAAAACTAATTGCTGAAAAGGACTGCAGCGTGGGGGGGGGGGAGAGAGAAACTGTCTGTGAAATGGCTGGCAGCCATTTGAGTCGTCCCTTTCACTTAAAGGGGCAGCACAAATGACTGCATTGGGGGTGGAACTTCCAGTTTTGGCCAATTCCAGTTTAACTTGGAGTGGTCCAAAATGTCATTGGGGGCAGGACATCCCTGCCCACCCCCAGAACATCCCCCAAAGGCCCCCACCAGGAAGGTAAGGGGACCTGGCAGCCCTAGGAGAATGACAACCCTAGGTTCAAACAAATTAATGAAAGAAAGATCCATCAATGAATATGATGGCCAATGGAATCTTATATTTGGAGGCAGTTTACTAGTTGTTGGAGGCAACAATAGGGAAGGCTTTGGCCTCTGCGCCCCTGATTATTGGCCCTCCGTGGCTTCCGCTTGGCCATTGTGGGCAATTGGGGTATTGGCTTTTATCTAACATGGCTGCTTTCCTCAGCTTCTTCCAGCCTCTGGGGCTTTTAGATTTCTGAAAGGAGCCAGAATTCCAATTCTTTATGGGCCTTTTTTTTGTGTTACAGCTTTTCTATGGATCATCACAGAAGGTCACGCTGTGTGTTCTAATCCACAAGAGATTAGAGTCTGTATGATTTGATTAATTTTTTCATCAGTTTTCAGTTTCTCCCGAGGCAAAGTATTTACGTTCAGAGGCACTGGAAAACGTGAACCCTAGCTTAATAAGCCTGTTTTGTACCTGCTGGTTTTGCCTTCTCTGTGTTTGGATATTGGCCAGGGCCTCATTAATCCTTATCTATGCCAGGTGACCGAGGAGGACTCAACATCCAGAAAGGAGTCATGTAGGCCTTTCCACTGTCAAAAGCTAACGAACATTCGAGAAAGAAAGAAAGAAATGGGGAGAAGTCAGCAGCTCTGAGTGTACCAGAACCATCGTCATGCTAACAATCACATCCCCAGTAGATTATTAACTTAATTTCAAACCAGCTGCAAAAGAGGGCCCCACCAATCTATTTTTTTATATAATAATGAGTTTTATTTAGACAATTTGTTAGCTGCTTCTCCCTCTTCCAAGCTAGGTAGGGTTGCCAGGTGCAGCTGACAGATCTCCTGAAATGGCAACTCATCTCTTGACTACAGAGATCAGTTTAGTTGCCCTGGAGCAAATGGCTGCTTCAGAGGGTGGACTGTATGGCATTATACCCCGCTGAGCTGAACTTCCCTCCCCAGTGTCTGCCCTCCCCAGGCACTGTGACACCAAATCTCGAGAAGTTTCCCAAAATGGATTTGGCAGCTCTGGTGGCAGTGAAAAGTGCCATCAAGTCACAGCTGACTAACAGTGACCCTGTAGCGTTTTCATGGCAAGAGATGTTCAGAGGTGGTTTGCTATCAGCTGCCTCTGGGTAGCAACACTCAGGTTCCTTGGTGGTCTCCCATCCAAGTACAAACCAGGGCTGACACTAGTTAGCTTCCATTATCTGATGAGATCAGGCTAGCCCGGGCCCTCCTGGTCAGAGCTATAAGATAGTGGGGTCTCAGGAAAACAATAACTCAGATTGACAATTGAAACCTATTTCCTTGAACCCTTCTGAGACATTTTGACCCAATAGGTAGCCACTGCTTAGATTCTCTTCCCAATTTCATTCACAAGGAAAAATGCCATCTTGTGACCTCTTAGGCAATGAAACCTTATGCTATCACATGACCACAGAAACCCATGATAATCGGGATGAATACAGGATGCTTGAAGCCCCTCTGGGCCTTCTGGGCTAGTCTTCCCAGAAGGCTTCCTCTGACACTACATGCTTTGTGTCAGGTCTGAGGCCAGGCTCACGCTCTGAGACCAGGAAAAGCATTGACTTGACTTTGGTTATTTATTCAGAGAATTGATATGCTGACTCTCCAGAGTCCTGCTTGAGGCGGCCTGTGGATACAAATAATACCATAGAGTCATTTAAAAAAAAATAATAAATTATCAATAGAAAAACAAAACAAACCATTAAAAACAAGCCGGGGGGGTATAAAAACAGTGAGAAACCAGCATCAAGCAGCCTAAGTAATCTCCATAGAACATCCCTAGGGCCAGAAGCAGATTGTAACACAGCTAAAAAAAGAAGAAGATAAAACCCCTTTGTTAAAAGCCTGGGCACAAACAAATATCTTGGCCTGGTACCTAAGACAGTAAGGAATGCACCAGGCGAGTCTCAAGGGGGAGGGCACTGCTAAGGTGATGTGCCGCCACTGACAATATCCTGTCTCTATTTCCACCCACCTAATCTCTGAAGGCAGGGGCACCAAGAGAAGAAGATCTCATTCAAATTTTAACTAATGCCACTGTTATGTAGTGGGTTGCCGCATGGATAAACGACCGACAACGACGTGGTGCATGGCACGCTTTATTAGGTACACAACAAGACGAGAACAAACGGCCAGCAGGCCAACTATATACATACCTGGGGACATACCCCTGGTCACCATTGGTGGGTTTGATCCTCCCGCCATGGTTCCCATTGGTTCCCCAGTGGAGGGACTAGGAGCCTAGTCCCTATTGTTCTTCCAGAGCCAAGCTCTGGCTGTTCGCTGGCTCCCGGTGGTGGTCAACATACACTACATCCCTCCCCCCATAGTTCGGACCCACCCTAGGTGACGTAGTCCTTCAAATACGATGGGGACCGTCGCTCTCTTGTGGACCGTCGGGGGGTTGGTACTAGGGCCTCGGGGGCCCTGTCAGCTGTGTCGGGGTGTGTTACCTGTGGGGGCCCCTCGGGCTCTGCGACTCCTGCAGCTGGGCCCTCTTCCGCGATCGCGGGTGGACTGGATGTTAGGATCGGCTGTTCACCTGGGGTAGAGACCGGCTCTAGGGGTGGCTGTGCGTCCTCCTCGAGCGCCGGCTGCGGTTCTGGGCTTCCCGAGCTGGTATGTTCCGGGAGCATGCGCCGCCGGAGCTGATCGACATGTCTCCGTAGTACTTGCCCGCACTCGGTCGACACTTCGTACATACGGGTTCCCAGAGGCCGGATGACGCGGCCGGCCAGCCATGTGGGCCCCTGCAAAAGTTCTTGGCGTAGACCGTGTCTTCCGGAAAGAACCCTCAGGGAGCCTCCTGCTGCTCGGTCAAGCCCCTCCCCTCCGGGGCCCAGTCTGGGTGCAGGCGGTCCAGCAGGGTCCGAGGTCTCCGGCCCAGGAGGAGCTCCGCTGGGCAGCGGCCGCTTACCGGATTGGGCGTGGTGTGCTGCGCCAGGAGGAACTGTGCAATCCGCCGCTCCCAGTCTCCCTCCGTCAGGCGGCTCAGCGCTTCCTTCGTTGTCCTCACCATTCTTTTGGCTTGGCCGTTGGTCGTGGGGTGGAAAGGCGCTGACCTGATGTGTCGGATCAGGTTGCCGCGGAGAAACTGCTGGAACTCCTCTGAAGTGAACGCCGTCCCATTGTCCGAGACAATGGTGTCTGGCAGGCCGTGGGTGGTGAACAGCTGTCGGAGGGCGCGGATGGTGGCCTTAGTGGACGTTGTGGAAATGGGGCTGACCCCCAGCCACTTTGTGTAGGAGTCCACCGTTACCAAAAACAACCGCCCCTGGAATGGTCCGGCGAAGTCTATGTGGAGCCTGGACCATGGGGTGTGGGTGGATTCCCACGACTGTGAAGGTGCCTCCGGTGGGCTGGGTCTCACCGCTTGGCAGGTAGGGCACCGTTTCACCTATGTTTCCACCTCTGCGTCTATGCCCGGCCACCAGACGTAGCTCTTGGCGAGGCCCTTCATCCGCACGATACCCGGGTGTGCCTCGTGCAGGGCTTGCAGTACCTTCTTTCGCAGGGTGCTGGGGACCACAACACGGTCTCCCCACAGGAGGCAGCCTTTGTGCGCCGACAACTCTTCTCTGCGAGCCGTGAATGCAGTAAACTCTGGCTCCGCTACCTTGGTAGGCCACCCCCTCACCACACAGCCCAGCACCCGGGATAGGATGGGGTCCCGGGCCGAGCGGCGGGCGATATCTGCCGCCTGGAGCGGCGCGTCCGGGAGGTCCTCCACCTGGAGGACCCGGTGAATGGGGGCTGGCTCCTCCACGATGTCCGGCAGGGGCAGGCGACTGAGGGCGTCGGCGTGGCCCATGGCTTTCCCTGGGCCCATGGCTTTCCTTTTCGATCGCGTAGTCGTAGGCCACCAAGAAGATGGTCCACCGCAGGACCCGCGGGGAGATGACTTGCGGCGTTCTCCGGTCGGGTGCGAACAAGCCGAGAAGCGGACGGTGGTCGGTGGCGATGG
>NW_015161475.1:127622-127773 GCF_001447785.1 Gekko japonicus | reverse complement strand
AATCCTAAAAAGTCCACTGATGGCACTCCAAGATGGCACTTGTCCAGTTTCACCTTCAGCCCAGCGTCCTGGAAACGGCTGAGCACGGAGCGAAGGCGAGCAGCGAAATCAGCGGGCGTGGCGGCGGCGATCAACACATTGTCGAAGAAGG
>NW_015161475.1:106025-126545 GCF_001447785.1 Gekko japonicus | reverse complement strand
GGGGAGTACTTGGTGCGCTGCCGAGGTTTGGCGATGGGAGTCCTCGTGCGCAATGGCGAGTTGAAGGGCCGCCTCTAGTTTGATGTCGGCGGTCCCTACCATCTTCCTACGCAGTTTGAGGTTGCTGAGGCCCCACGCGAACTGTGTGAGCAAGTTCTTTTGGTGCGCTGCCGAGGTTTGGCGATGGGAGTCCTCGTGCGCGATGGCGAGTTCAAGGGCCGCCTCTAGTTTGATGTCGGCGGTCCCTACCATCTTCCTACGCAGTTTGAGGTTGCTGAGGCCCCACGCGAACTGTGTGAGCAAGTTCTCCTCCACCTTGGTGAAGGAGCAGTCCATCGCCAGCTGGCGCAGGGCGGCCATAAAACCCGACTCGCCCGATTTCTACACGCGGGCCTGGAAAACCAGCCACCTTGCCAGCGTTGTCAGCTGCGGCGTGAGGTACCTGGTGAGGACGTCGATGATCTCCTCGTAGGTACATTCCAGGATGGACCGGGGCGCGAGGAGGCTTTTGGCGAGATGGACCGTCGTCACACCGCAGGAGCTCAGGAGCAGCGCCCATCTCTTGCCGGCGTCGGTGACCTCGTTGTACTCGAGGTGGCATGTCAGCTGGTCAGTCCACGAGTCCCAGAGTTCGGGTTGGGCGGGATCGAAGATCTCCAGGTTCCCTCGGTTGGAGGCCATGGCGTAGCGGTAGCGTGGGGCTTAGGTTCCCTGTAGCGGTGCGTGGTGCAGTGCGGCTGGTGTGCGATGCGGGGCACGGCGTAGCAGGAACGGAAACTTAGCGTGCGCTGGTGAGAGCCAGGCCAGACTCAGCGGCATCCCATCCTCGTCGCCACTGTTATGTAGTGGGTTGCCGCATGGATAAACAACCGACGACGACGTGGTGCATGGCACGCTTTATTAGGTACACAACAAGAACAAACGGCCGGTAGGCCAACTATATACATACCTGGGGACACACCCCTGGTCACCATTGGTGGGTTTGAATCTCCCGCCATGGTTCCCATTGGTTCCCCAGTGGAGGGACTAGGAGCCTAGTCCCTATTGTTCTTCCAGAGCCAAGCTCTGGCTGTTTGCTGGCCCCCGGTGGTGGTCAACATACACTACAGTCACCTTCTTTCCTTTCCAGGCTCAATCTGCATCTAGCATTTGCTCCACTATTTTACCAAACCCAGGCAGGGACAGAAATTCCCCTCTGCATTGCATGCCACTTTCACTTTGATTGTTTGTCAGATTTTATGGCAGTCTCCAGACTGCATGCCACTTTCACTTCATTTGGTTCTCAGTTTTATGGTAACCATCTGCATAGATTTATGGCCATTTTATGGCCATTCAGGGGTGACTCTGCAGTCAGTACAGTGTTGGCCCAGGGTATTTGAGTGTGGTTTTGAGACTCGTCTATTTCTGTTCCAGTGTGGGTTTGGTAAAACAGTGGAGCAAATACTAGATGCAGATTGGGCCCCAGTCTCTTTCAACCACACACTTGCTCTGTAATCCTTTTCCTGCTCCAATCAGATAGCCTCTGTCCTCCTTTGAACCTCATCCTTTTTTGCACGTGGCATTCCATTTTCTTCCTGCAATCTCCCTGTACCATGATGTTTTCCCATTGCTGGAAAAGGAACTCCGGCAGGTGCTCCCTCATCCCCTACCAGTGTTCAACAGAGCAATAGGGGGAAATGAGGGGAAACACAATTCCATGACATTATTTCTTGCAGGAGAAAAAAACGATGTGATGTCACCATGTTTGTGGCACTCTATGAATCCTCCTGATTTCTATAGTAAAAAACCATAGAGATGGGAAGGATTCTTAGGGCATTGCATGATGCAGTGACACAACGTATGGTTTTTCAATGAGAAATGATGTCATGGTGTAGCATAACACCATTGATACCTATCTCTGCCCCCCCTCCTACTGTTGGTTGCCAGCCAAGGGCTGTCCTTCAGAAGTGTGATCTCTGTTGCACTCAGTTCTCTGCACTTTCCCCCATCTTCCTGCTATTCTTTTGCTTTGCCAGTCTCTCTCCCACCCAGTTTTCTCTATGTTCTTTTCCTTCAGATCTTCCTTCACTTTTCTCTACATTGTACATACATGCATACATGACTAAGGCAGTTTCAGATTCCCCTCTTAATAGGCTGTTTGGTTAGTCCCCGAAGGCCATTCTACTGACTGTTAATAAATGTTCCTGTTCATTTTCATGTGACCAAGTGACGTGGGTCCTTTATGCACATACAGCTCATGGCAGAGATTCTGAGTAGCCAACTCTTTAAGCTTGACTTTGGATTCTCTGCCTACAGTATGCACCATTCTTTTTCTCTGGTGTATTTATTCTGAAGCCCAGAATAAATACACCGAGCTCTGCACTGCCTTCTTGTGCTGCCCAGTTTGAACCAGTCATGCTGGCTGTTTGTGCGGGGAACCAATGGCTCCCGGCAGGTGCAGCTCGGCACTGTCTCCTCCCACAGCTCAGTTGAAACCAGGTGGCAAGAGAGGACAACCCAGCTGGGCTCACTGTGCTTGCGAGGAGCTGATGGTTCCCATCAGGCGCAGCTCAGAGCTGCCTTCTTGTGCCACCTGGTTGAAACTGGGTGGTGGGAGAGGACAGCCCAGCTGGGCTCGTGGTGCACGTGGGGAGCTGATGGCTCCAAGGAGGCACAGCTCAGCACTGCCTTCTCCTGCCACCCATTTGAAACTGGGCGGTGGGAGAGGACAGCCCAGCTGGGCTCGCTGTGCATGCTGGGGTCTGATGGTTCCAAACAGGTGCAACTCGGCTCTGCCTCCTCATGCTGCCCAGTTCAAATTGGCTGACAGGAGAAGGCAGCCCAGTGGGGAGCAATCATCCCTCTAAGCTGTGGAGTCTTGTGAGCAAAAATTCTACTTTGTGAGCCACTGGCATTAAAGTTGTGAGTGAGCGATTTGACTTCTGCATAAATTAGTTTGCTCTGGAGCCCTCCTTCCTGAGCTCGGACAAAATGTGTGAGCTGGAGGCTAAGAAATGGTGAGCCAACTCACACTAACTCAGCTTAGAGGGAACACTGGTGGGGAGTATTTTTTTTTACAAGTGGCATGAGATTAGTGATGGTCTCATATTGTTAGACTCATGCTACTTGCAAAAAAAATTAAAATGTAGGTAGGGGAGTAGCCTATGAGGGACAGGGACAGGGTGCAGGGGAAATCCGACGGAATCTGTGTGTTCTTTCCTTACCTTCAGCTTGGAAGTGAAGTAAGGGAACAAATTCCACAAAACCATTCTCACAAAACCCGGGGAAGCAGCAAATGGAAAGCGAGCTGAATGCTGAAAGGAGGAAACGAAATGCAGAATGAAAAAGAAAACCCAACAGACATGCACAGTAAAAGCGAGGCAAAACACCCATGCATAAAGGGCTTTGGTTTCTTTTCCCTTTCTCCCTTCATAGTAAACCAAGTTGATTCCTTGAATAAGTGTCTCCTTTCTGGGCAGCACATTCAAGCATGCTTATGCAAAGACTCAGAGATCCCCACACATACATCGGCTGTGCATATGTGAATGAGCAGCACACTGCTGTCCCTTATGTGGTAACATAAGGTGGTTTCATATGCTTTTTAAAAAGAAGTATTCCTATGCAGAGATGGTTTTCTTCCATTCTTTGGATCCTGGCAAATAAACTTCCTCATAGAGCACTCTCATTCCTCACCTCCACACAATCTTGTTGTCCGTTGACTGAACAAGTGAAGCCAGATAGTAGGCAAGAGCAGGTTGACCCCGCTTCTCACCTCCATATGGTCACGGGCTTGTAAGCATGGCACCTAGGTACAGAGGCAGTGTCCATGTGTAGGTTCTTCACCTGTAAAACGTTCAGAAAGCAGCATTCCTGATCACAGAGACGGCATGTATGCATGGACTCTGCCTCCAAACATTGGTGCCATGAGCTGCCAATCACCTGGAGGCCAAGGCTTGTAAGCATGGCACCTAAGTACAGAGGCAGTGTCCATGTGTAGGTTCTTCACCTGTAAAACGTTCAGAAAGCAGCATTCCTGATCACAGAGACGGCATGTATGCATGGACTCTGCCTCCAAACATTGGTGCCATGAGCTGCCAATCACCTGGAGGCCAAGGCTTGGTTGCCAAGCTAAGTCTGGCAACCATCGTGATGGTTCGGTGGTTGGGACATGGGGGCATGTGATGTTGCCTACACTGCAATTGTCACTGTCACTTCTCCCATCACCTCTCTGAGCAGCAGCAGGCAACAGTGGTGATCAGCAGAAGGCATCCCCAAGGGCCAGTGCACATGTGCTAGAATCATCAACCTCCAGTGGGTCCTGCAGATCTCCTGCTATTACGACTAATCTCCAGACAAAGAGGTTAGTTCCCCTGGAGAAAATGGCTGCTTCAGGCTCTATGGCATTGTGCTCCACTGAGGTCCCTCTCCTCCCCACATCCCATCCTCCCCAGGCCTCACCTCCCCAAATCTCCATGAATTTGCCAACTCACAGCTGGCAGCCCTAGCATGTGCCCTTTCTCTCTCACCACTCGTTCAGTCAACATGTAGAGGAGTCACGTGCAGACGTCTAAGGAGTGCACAGTGATGTCCATTCCTCCCCTCCCTTCTCTTCCATTTTATCTTCATAACATTGTTGTAGGAGAGAATGATTCTCCCAAATCCATCGAATGAGCTTTATGGCTGGGTGGCAACCCGGGTTGCTTCTGTCCCAAATCGAACACTTCAACCACAACGCCACACTGACTCTCAATTAGATACACGAGTGACCCTCCATGTCATTGGGACTTATCTACTAAGAATTGCGATGACTGCATCACCCCATTTTTCAGTGCTAGCCTGTGATTTCGCTGTTACAGCTGGAAGGCTGACAGATGGGAAAACTAACTCTCTGGTACAGATCTGCCAGCTCGGCAAGTGCTTGTGGCCTGCTCTCGGCCAAGTAAGGAGGTTGCTAGATCTGACACGAATACATGGCTCATTAAAGGCTCATATGAATATAAATATAGCCTGTTTGTTTCAGTGAAGCTAAGATTCATCACATTCCAGACGGAGGAGGGGAGGAAGTGGCGGAAATGTAGGAAGAGCTCAAGACCATTAACCTTCAGCCACAGTATAAATGGATGGAGGGATGTTGTTAGTTTTCTCCCCTGCCCTGCATTTAGAAAATCAGGGGGAGGAACAGCAGTGGACTTTGTTGGAATCCAGGCTTTTGTGCTGGTAACGAGCCAGTGGAGCCGGTGCTGGACCAAAGTGGGTACAAAACAGATGCAATCTCAACAGGCTTTGTACAAGGGAGAAGATAACGTTCTCTATTTCATTTATGTTTATATCTTTGTCGAGGGTTTTGTGTTTCTGCACTTCATTGTTGGCTTTGCAAATCCAGTTTTGCTGTGCACACATGCTGTCATGGTTTTATGCACAATGGATACAGTCTTTATGTGCTAAGGTTGCCAGATGCCCACAGGCCACTGGTGGGGGGCGGAGGGGGTAGGGAAACTGTTGGAGATTAGGAGGTGGCGCCTGAGGAGGATAGGGATCTCAGTGGGGTAGAGTGCCATAGAGTTCACCCTCCAAAGAAGAAGAAGATGAAGAGATTGGATTTATACCCCGCCCTTCACTACCCAAAGGAGTCTCAGAGCAGCTTACAAACTCCTTTCCCTTCCCCTCCCCACAACAGACACCCTGTGAGGTAGGTGGGGCTGAGAGAGTTCTGACAGATCTTCTCTTTTTCAAGAGCTGTGCCAGAACTATGGCTTGCCCAAGGTTATCCAGCAGGTGTCACTGGAGGAGTGGGGAATCAAACCGAGTTCTACCAGATTAGAGTCTGCACACTTAACCACTACACCAAACTGGCTCCATTTTCTCTAGGGGGACTGATCTCTGTAGTCTGGAGATGCGCTGTAAATCTGGGAGATCCCTAGGTCCCACCTGGAGGATGGCATCCCTATTGGTGCACATACACTATTTATTGCCATGTAAGCTTTGGTTCTTCAAGTGATGAAAAACTCCTGGGGGCTGGAGGTTGAGAAAATTCACTTCAAAAAGGATGTGGACAAAATCAAGAGGGTGCAGAAGAGAGCAACGAGGATGATCAGGGGTCTGGAGACTAAGCCCTATGAGGAAAGGCTAAGGGCCTTGGGAATGTTTAGTTTGGAGAAGACAAGACTGAGGGGGGACATGATTGCTCTCTTTAAATATTTGAAAGGCTGTCATTTGGAGGAGGGCAAGGAGCTGTTCCAGTTAGCAGCATAGGATAGGACCCGAAGCCACGGGTTTAAATTACATGCAGAAAGGTATTGGTTGGAAACTTTTTCAAGGTCAGAGTGGTTCAAAGGTGGAATCAGCTGCCTAGGGAGGTGGTTAGTTTCCCTTCACTGACAGCTTTCAAGAAAAGGTTGGATGAATACTTGTCAGAGATGCTTTAGACTGGTCCTGCATTGGGCAGGGGGTTGGACTAGATGGTCTGTATGGCCCCTTCCAACTCTATGATTATGGGAGAGAGAATTGGAGTCTTCTGGTGTCTTTGCAGTAGTGTTGCCAACCTCCAGGTGGGGCCTGGAGTTCTGGAGTTACAGCTCATCTCCAGACTACAGAGAACAGTCCCCCTGGAGGAAATGGCAGTTTTGGCATCAAATCCTGACTAGGGTTTCCAGATCTATTAGAGATTCTGGCAGGGGGTTGGGGGGACATTCTAGGAGCCAGAAGAATTGCCCCCAACATCCCGATGTCACTGAAGTTATGTTGTACGGTGTGCCTGTGTCACCCAGAAGTGACATAGGCACATCAGGGGTGATGCTTTGGTTTTTGGGCAAAACACTTTGGTAAAATCACCCTCAAACCGTAGAATTTTGACCCAAAAAAAGAGTGTTGCTGCTGGTGTGCCCACGTCACTTCCAGGTGACATAGGCATGTTGATGTTGCTGTCAGGGGGGAAGCCCACAAAACTGGACTATCCCCCACCCCCAGCTAAGGGATGGTAACCCTAATTCTTTCTTTTTTAAAAAAGCTTTATTTTCGTTTTTCATAAAATACATATCCAAACATAAACATCTTCATATCTGTTCAGGAGTCTACTATTATTAACCTAAATTAATCCACTCATACAGACGCTTCCACCTTTCATCAAACACTTTTTCATCCTTTCCTCGAAGAGTTAAGCTTAGCTTATCCATCTCTGCCATTTCTAACAACCTACACACTAGGTCATCTTCTTTAGGTATATACTCTTGCTTCCAAAATCTGGCTAGTAAAATTCTTGCAGTTGTGAGTATGTAAATTAACATGTATTTATCTTTCCATCTATAGCAATCCGGTACCATATTTAGCAGCGCAATTTCCGGGGTCAGTTCTTTGTTATTTTTAAAATTATCTTCTGCACCATCTTCCAAAAATCCTGAATTTTTACACACCGCCACCACATGTGATAAAAAGAGCCTACATTATTTCTACATTTCCAACAATTCTTGGAGAGTGTCGAATTGCATTTAGCTATCCTGTCCGGTGACCAATACCACCTATGGTAGATTTTGTATATATTTTCTTTGTAATTAACACTTCTCATATATTTTATCGATTTCCATGTCTTTGTCCAGTTTTCTGTGTCTATATCATATCCTATATCTCTTATTCATGCTGACATTGTATTATTAAGTACCTCTCCTTGTACACATTCGTCTAATAGAAATTTATATAATTTCTGTATCATTTTATCACTGCTCGATGCCCAAATTTTGTCCAATTGTGTTTTACCATCTTCAAATCCTACTTTCACGTCTTTGGCATATCTAGATTGTAACTGTGTTGTTTCCCACCAAGTCAGTTCAATTTTATAAAGGGATGACAACACCTCCCTTGACTTTAGTTTATTATTCTTCTCTAACAGGGTATCATAGCTTTCTCTATCACAGACCTTAATAAAGGATGGTTTGATGAACGCCTCCAGTGGCGACACCCATCGTGGTGTCCTTACATATTGTCTTTCTTTAATTCCATTCCACACCCACAACAATGCTCCCCTTATAATATGATGTCTAAAATTATAATGCACCTTATCTTTCCCATACCACAGGTAGGCGTGCCATCCCATTTTTAAATCATGTCCCTTTAACTTCAGGTTTCTAACATTATTGAATCCAATCCAGTCCTTAATCCAGTTTAAAGCCTCTGCCTGGTAATATAGCTTCCAGTCTGGCAACCCAAATCCTCCTCTTTCTTTTCTATCTTGTAGGATTTTCATCTTAATTCTCGCCCTTTTGGGCTACAAAATAATTTTTTTTTAATGATCTTATCTAAATCCGTAATGAATTGCAGGTTTCTTAGAATCAGTATATTCTGTGCTAAAATATATATACTTGGGCAGTATGTTCATTTTAATTATCGCTATTCTACCCATTAAAGATATCTGCATATTTTTCCAACGTTGTAAATCTGTCCTAATTTCTTCGAATAGCTTATCATAATTATCTTTTATAAGAGTAGTATTTTATTTGAAATTACTATTCCGAAATATTTAATTTTTTGTACTATTTCCATTTCTGTTAATTGCTGCAGTTCTTTTATCTGATTGGCTGTACAGTTATTATTTTTGTTTCCCCCCCGATTAATCTTTAAACCGGCTACCTCTCCAATAGGTGCATAGCTGTCTCTACCGGTTCCTCCAATATAAACACAATATCTTCTGCGTATGCAAGCAACTTAAATTCTTCTCCATGTACCTTAAGGCCCTGCACTTGCGAGTCTCTTCTTATTATATCATTTAGCGTCTCTAGGGCAAAGATAAATAGTAATGGTGATAACGGGCATCCTTGCCTTGTTCCTTTCTGTATTTCAATGTCAGACGTCGTATCCCTATTTATGATCACCCTAGCATATTGCTTTCTATATATGGCCCTTATCATTGTTTCAAAATAAACTCCACAGTCCCAGATCTTTAATTTCTGAAGTATAAATTCCCATGATATATTATCAAACGCCTTTTCAGCATCCATAAACATTAATGCCATGTTCTTCTCCAGATGTGCTTCATAATGTTATTTTTGATCTGCCTATTTGGGAGAAATCCTGTTTGGTCTTGATGTATAATGTGCGATAACACCGTTTTCAACCTCGCTGCTAATATATTAGCATAGATTTTATAATCTGCGTTTAGGAGTGAGATAGGTCTATAGTTTTTGATGTCTTTGCTATCAGTATCTGGTTTATGAATCAGCGTGATTACTGCTTGGTGCCAAGAGTCAGGTAATTTACCTTTTAATCTAATATTCTGAAGAAGGTCTTTAAAAGGCAAACTAATTTGCTCTTCGAAAACTTGGTACACTTCGACTGGTATTCCATCTGTTCCCGGAGATTTTCCATCTTTTGTTTTGTAATAGCTTCTACTATTTCACACATTGTGATTTTTTCATTCAATATTATTTTGTATTTTTGTAATTCTGACTGAGCTCCCTCCCTGAACTCTGCCCTTTCCAGGCTCAGCACCAGAATCTCCTGGAATTTCCAAAGTTGGAATTGGCAAGCCTGCTTTGTCGTTTTTGGGAATTGTTTTGAAAGATGCAAGTAGTGCTCAGGAGGAGACAGAGTGACACTTCTACAAGGCAACAGGTCTGCAGCCCAACATCAGATTCCAGAAGGTGATGGAAAAAGAAAGACACAGGCAATCAAAGGGAGGGTGGGAGACGGGGTGGGGAGAGAAAGACAGAAAGATCCTGCCCTCATCAGGAACTCCAGCTCCCTTGTCAGGAACAGCTACTGCTGTTTCTTTTTCTGACTGTCTTTCCTGTTTCAGTTTCTGTTGCACTTTCTTTTCACATAGACCCAGACAAGCCACCACCTCTTCCCAGCTAGGAGAGGAGGGTCATCTCCTCCAGTCCTGATGATTGATTGGCCGTGGCCATTAAGGCAGGGTTGGGGGGGCGGGGCGATGCTATGGACATGGTGGTTGCGTAACTCTGGAGCTCCTGACCCTGACCCGTTCCCGCCTGTGAGAAAAGCCTCGAAATCATGCCTGAACAGCTTCCGTAGACATTAATTTCTTCCATGTAAGCATTCAGCCAGTCTCTTTTATCTGAACAGTCTTTTATGAAACTGTGCTCTGTTCTCTGTACTTCACCCCCCCTTTATTTTCAAAACATTGGTTTTCATTCCACTTCCTTTTTCATTTCGTTCTGTGCCATTCTTTCCTTGCTAGCGCCAACTTTGTCAACAGAGCTGGTCAAACAGTGATAAAGTGGATTTGAAAACCCTGAGAATTCCAGATAGCACCAAATCCTCAGCTTGGATGAAACCGTGGTGGCCAGCTCGTGGCTGCTTTTCCACCTCTCAATGTCACCAGTGCCATTCTGTGAAGCAGCTGAGGGGAAGGGGAAAGAGACTGAAGCAGCAGCACGCACCCAAGAAAGGGGTTAGAAAACAGAGGGCACCTCTATCAGAAACTCAAAGGACCAGAGGCAGCTTTGTGTAGTGGTTAGAGTGTCAGACCAGGTTCAAATCCCCACTCTACTATAGAAGCTTTGTTGGGCTGAACCTAGGCTGCTCACACTCTCTCAGCCTACCTTACCTCACAGAGCAGTTGTTGTACAGATACAGGAGAGGAAGAGAGATTGATGTGAGAAGCCGCTTTGGGTTCCCATAAAAGCGGGATATAAATAAACATATAGATAGTGTCTGTTAGGTATATTGTGGAAACAGAGCTTTATAGAGAATACTAGTCAGTGAATTTCCCAAGGAAAACGCTGACCAGCACTGTTGAAAATAATTTGTCTAATTTCCCAAGGACCATTTTGACCTCGTAAAAAAAAAGTACACAAAAGAATACCCGCCAGAAAACACTTCCTCACAATGCTACACCAAGGTTATCAGCCAAAATCTCAGTGCTGATGTAATGAGATAATTCATGTTGATAGATTGGATGGTAGCCAGTCTTCACACCTGGACCTTCAATCAGCCCTAAAGAAGAACATTCCGTGTCACGAGGATGAAAGTTACATGCTTACAAGTTCGTTCATGAGTGTGTGCTGTGCCCATATTCAAGGTGGAACCAGCATACTTAGTTATGGACAGGTGCTTTTAAAGTTATTGTTTACTTAAGAAAGGTTTTTTATGAGGAAGTCAGAATTTGTGGCCTGGATGGCCCAAGCTAGTTTAGTCTCATTAGATCTCAGAAGCTAAGCAGGCTGGCCTTGGTTAGTACTTGTATGGGAGACCATCAAGAAAGACTGCCCTAGACAGCCCAGGCAAGCCCGGTCTCATCAAGCCTTGGAAGGTAAGCAGGGTCAACTCTGGTAAGTACTTGGATGGGAGACCTCCTTGAAATACCAGAGGCAGGAGGCTGGGGCAGGCTTTATTCAGCCACCTCTCTGAATATCCTCCAGGCCTCCAGTAGGGGTCAGTCACTAGAGGTTGCCATGACTTCCAGGTACACACACACTCACATGCACATATTAAAAAATGCCCCCCCAAAACCAACATAAAAAGAAAGACTGGGGTTCCTACGCAGAGGAAAACAGTGGAAAATTCCTCTGTTCATTTCTTGTCTTGAAAACCCTACTTGGTCATCCTAAGTGGGTTGAGACTTGATGGCACTTTCTACCACCAAAACCTTGCAACAACAAAACAACTCTTCTTATTCAGCTTACATCAGAAAGAATGTAAAGACATTAAAATATATATCTGGATTAAATATATGGGATTCGAAATGGGGGTCTACAAATTTTTGTTGTGAACAAATTACTGATTTCACATTATAATAAACAGGCTCTAAATCTATTTAAATCACACAAGGTTTCTCCCAGTGATTATTTTCTAAGCAGGGCAACCCTATGCAGAATTAAGCCCCCCTCTATTTGATTTTAGTAGCCTGGGATCCCTCTGCATAGCATTGCATTGTTTGAGCCCCCAAATGGTGGTAAGTTTGCATATTTAATGTATGTTGTTGTTGTTCAGTCGCACAGTCGAGTCCAACTCTTTGCGACCCCATGGACCAGATCACGCCGGTCTTCTGCCGTCCTCTAAAGTTGGCTCAACTTCATGTTCGTTGCATCTATGACACTGCCCCTTTATTGTGCAGGAGCGAAAGTGGATGCGTGAATGTGGGCCACTGACTTTCAGTCACCTGACCTACTTTACAGGGTTGGTGTGGGAATAAAATCAGGAGGGAGAGACTTGTTGTTGTTGTTGCTGTTCAGTCACAAAGTTGAGTCTGACTCTTCGCGACCCCATGGACTTCCCGCCTTCCGCCGTCCTCTGAAGTTCAATTTCATGTTTATTGCATCTATGACACTGCCTAACCATCTCATTCTTTGCCGTCCCCACCTTCTTTGACCTTCAGTCTTTCCCAGCATCAGGGTCTTCTCCAGTGAGTGCTCCCTTCTCATTTGGTGGCCAAAGTATTTGAGCTTCAGTTTCATTATCTGGCCTTCCAGGGAACAGTCAGAATTGATTTCTTTTAGGATGGACTGATTTGATCTTCTTGCAGTCCAGGGGACTCTCAAGAGTCTTCTCCAGCACCATAGTTCAAAAGAATCTATTCTTCAGCGCTCAGTCTTCCTTATAGTCCAACTCTCGCAGCCATACATGACTACTAGGACTATCATGCTGTTTAGGTTCGCCATCGCTTTCCTCCCAAGGAGCAGGCGACTTTTAATTTCATGGCTGCTGTCACAGTCTGCGGTGATCTGGGATCCCAGGAACGTGAAGTCTGTCACTACTTCCACGACTACCCCTTCTATTTGCCAAGGAGTGATGAGGCCGGATGCCATGATCTTAGTTTTTTTGATGTTGAGCTTCAAGCCCACTTTTGCGCTCTCCTCTTTGACCCTGAGCAAGAGGCTCTTTAGGTCCTCTTCACTTTCTGCCATTAGAATGGTATCTACTACAACTCCAAGATCTCTCTCTTGGTCAGTCTCTGCCAGTTCAGACCCCTTCAATCTGTATTTATAGTTAGGATTTTCGACTCCAATGTGCATCACCTTGCACTTGGCCACATTGAACCCCATTTGCCATGTTAACGCCCACTTGCCCATCCTTGACAGAACCTTTGGAGTGCTTCACAGTCCTCACTGGTTTTCACCACCCTGAACAACTTTGTATCATCCGCAAATTTAGCCACTTCACTGCTTACTCCCAACTACAAATCATTAATGAACAAGTTAAAAAACAGTGGACCAAGTACTGATCTTTGTGGTACCCCACTGCTTACCACCCTCCACTGAGAAAATTGCCCATTTATACTCACTCTCTGTTTTCGATTAATTAGCCAGTTTTTGATTCATAAAAGGTCCTTTTATCCCATGATTTTTGAGCTTACTTAGGAGCCTTTGATGAGGAACTTTATCAAAAGCTTTCTAGAAGTAAAGATAAACAATATCTATTGGATCCCCCTTGTCCACATGTTTGTTCACCCCCTCAAAGAACACTAACAGGTTAGTGAGACAAGATCTTCCCTTACATAACCCATGCTGAGTCTGCCTCAATAGGTTTTGTTCATCTATGTGCCTACTAATTCTTTCCTTAATAATGGTTTCCACCAATTTACCTGGTATTGACGTCAGACTGACTGGCCTGTAATTTCCCTGCTCTCCTCTGGAACCCTTTTTAAAGATGGGAGTGACATTAGCTACCTTCCAGTCCTCAGGAATGGAGGCAGATTTTAAGGAAAGATTACATGTTTTTGTCAGGAGATCCACAAGTTCACATTTGAGTTCTTTCAGAACTCTTGGATGTATGCCATCTGGGCCTGGTGATTTATCAGTTTTTAAGTTGTCTACCAGTTTTAGAACCTCCTCTCTCGTCACCTCAGTCTGACTCAGGTCTTTCAACACCCCTCCTGAAATCAGCGGTTCTGGAGTTGGGCAAGGACTTCTCATCTTCCACAGTGAAGACAGAGGCAAAAAATGCATTTAGCTTCTCAGCCATTTCCCTATCATCCTTCAGCACTCCTTTTACCCCTTGGTCATCCAAGGGCCCCACTGCCTCCTTGGCTGGTTTCCTGCTTCTAATGTATTTGAAGAAAGTTTTATTGTTAGTTTTTACGTTTTTTGCTATATGCTCCTCTTATTCCCTTTTTGCCTGCCTGACCACAGACTTGAATTTTATTTGCCATAGCCTGTGTTCCGTTTTATCAGCCTCACTGTAACTAGCTTTCCACTGCTTAAAGGAATCCTTTTAACCTTTTACAGCTTCCCTTACTTTGTTTGTTAACCATGCAGGCTTTTTCATATACCTGTTTGTGCCTTTCCTAACCTGCGGCATTTTTTTTTTTTAGCTTCTAGGATCATAGTTTTAAATAGTTTCCAAGCTTCCCCAATGCTTTTGACTCTTTCTATTTTCCCTTTCAGTTACCTCCCCACATGTCCCCTCATATCAGAGAAGTTGCCCCTTTTAAAGTTAAAAGTGGTTGTGTCAGTCTTTTTGGCCAATTCCCTATTTATACAAATGTTGAACTCAACAACATTATGATCATTGTTCCCAAGCGGTGCAATCACTTTTACATCTCTCACCAGATCTTGAGAGTTACTGTCCACTTTAGTTCACTGATTCCTAAGATATCAATGTTCAGTCTTGCCATCTCATTTTTGACCCCATCAAGCTTACCTTGATTCATAAATCTTATCTTAATGTATAGTTTTTATTAATTTAAACAATTTCATTTTATTCAATTTAAACAATGATAAACATTCATAAAAATAACCAACCATAAGCATAACACACCTAAGCATACAAACTAACAATCAAGTGTTATGCTAGGACAAGTTGAATGCAATTTACTGATCTACATGTATTCAATAGGTAAAAAAATAAGTGAGCATTAAAACCTAGTATAGGTTATCACACATAAGGTATGGGTTGTAAGGCAGAAGACCTGTTCATGCCGTATAATCTACGAATGGTAGATAAAGTTCCGATTGTAATCATGTGTCTGATAAGCGTTCCATAACAAAGCAATCCCAAATTTCTATTTAGAAATTAGTGGCTAATTTGGCCACTGTGAGTAAAATGATTATCAAGTGTTTTTGAACCCATGGAATCTGATCACTCCCCCCATAGATTTAGGAGTATCTGCTTGGGAGTCACTGCGACTGAATATCCTGTGATGGAGCGAATTGTGGTGACAACAGGGCAACCGTATGATGAATTAAACCCCCCCCCCAACTGGATTTAGTAGCCTGGGATCCCTCTGCCAAGCATTACTTTGTTCAAGCCCCCAAATGGTGGTAAGTTTGCATTATATTTAATGAGAACCTAGTTCTTTACTTTAATAAAGCAATGGAGACTGTAGCCCTGGCAGATCTGGAAACTTTTACTGGAGGGCTCCCTAAGGGCTTGAAAAGATTGTTCATTATATATGGAGAATTAAAGAAATATATTATTATCATAGTAAAGAAATCTGTAGCAATATAACCAATATTCCCAATGCAATTTTTCTTACCTAGGAGAGCAATAGGCATTATACAACTTGGCATACATCTGATTATTTTAAACAAATTAACATGATTCATTCATTTAGCAGAAGGATAGGCCACTTCCTCAGAGACCAGCTCAAGGCGGTTCACAAAAAGAAACAAGAGAAAATAACGAAAACTTTAAAAAAAATTTCAAATCGACAACCCTTTCAAAACACAGCCTATAAAAAGCAGGATATACAAGTACAGTGTAGGGTTGCCAGTCTCCAGGTGGGGCCTGGGGATGTCCTGGAATTACAGCTCTTCTCCAGACTACAGAGCTCAGTTCCCCTGAAGAAGATGGATGCTTCGGAGGGTGGAGTCTATGGCATTTGTAAGCTGAATTGCTTTATCTACAGCAATTGGCAAATTTTAAGCTGGGTGCTTGCCAAGTATTTCTGTTCCCACTGAGGGTTACCAGAGAGGGAGTCAAGGCTGGTGTAGTTAAAATAAATGTCTTTTACTTAAGAAAATATATCACATACAAACAATACTGATGCACTCACACAATCAATCAAGTTCCTTAGAAATACAGAAGTAAAATAAGCACTTTTGCATTAGCAGGTAGGGTGATGATGGGTGATACTCATCTGTCTTCACAGCTTGGTGATCCCAATGAAGAATGGATGGGGAGAAAATAGAAATCTAAGGGAGTTTAACACACGACTAGAACCAGCCAGCACTTGTGGGCAGTAGAGGGAAGGGTTGGGGATAGAAAGCTGGACAAAAGAGGAGCATAAAGCAGACAGGGGTTGTTGCAGGGGAGATGCTAGTTGATCAAGTAGGAGAGAGAGAGACCATGTGACTGGTTCTCTTCTTTTATCGTAGCTCCAGGAGATGGGTGTTGACGGTGCCAACCTCCTGGCCCACTTTCCTGTTAGTCCATCCCAAAACTAATCCAATTGATTGCCTATAGGAGTGGGAGGTTGCCTATAAGGAGTGGTCAATATTGAAATCTAATACCTTACTCAAAGAGGGCTCCCAACTAGATCTACAATGGGGCTGTCTCTTCTCAAAGCTGTTGTTTCTTACTGCTCACAATAATGGAGGTGTGTGCTTCTTCATCAGGCTGTTAACTGTATAACTGAAACCTCATTCACATGTAAGGCTTGTGCAGGCACCTTCTATGTGTAGTATCACAACAGGTGACTTGTACAGCTTTCTGAGCCTATGTGTGTGTGTGTGTGTGTGTGCACAGTCCATTGTGTGTGTAGTCCATAAAGCAAATATCAATCTCATTCTTTAACACATTGTACCCCACCAAGGTCTCATTCTTTAACACATTGTACCCCACCAAGGTCTCATTCTTTAACACATTGTACCCCACCAAGGTTTCCCAACCTGGAGATGGCAACCCTACCCTCCACTCCCCACCAGTGGTGAGGGGGGGATTGGCAACCCTAGGCAGAAATGTAGCAGCCTAAATGATCCACATAACAGTCCTTAAGACAGAAGCAGATAGTAAAAACCATTAAAAACAATAACCTTCTAATTACAGGCTTTTAAGAACAGAATTTTTTTTATTTTGCTTCTAGTTCTCATTAGGAAGGAAAATAAGGAATGCAGATCATGGAACTCTGTCCTCCCTGGTCTACGGAAATCCTATGCAGCAGATGGCTTCCGGTTTGGACTCTGTGAATGGCAGTCGCATCTTCGGGGAGCTCCCGAAGTCGATTCACCCACGCGAGGCCAAGGGGGGGGATCTGCACAAGCGGAGACCCTAAGGAACCTCAGGCAGAGGTTCCGATCCGTGGCGCACAGGGGATGTGCCTCTTTCCCGGCCAGATGGTCAGAAATTGAGGCTCACCCCATGCCCCAATGGCCCTAGCCGCGGCAGTGCCCCGCATGGGGACTAGCAGAGCCACCGAACGTCACCGGGTGATGAAGCGGCTAAGCGTTTAAAAGGAAGATATTCGGCCAAAACTGTGAGTTGCCTGTCGGGAACGGGAAACGGAGCGAAGCGCATGCCCCCCCCAATGAAAAAGCGCAAGGGAGGAGGGAGAAACTCCCCCCCCACATAACAGAGACTGATTTAACAGGAGAGGGGGGAAGAGAAATCTGAAAAGAGCAGTGTTACCTTTTGGAGAATTGTTAAAAGACAGGCAGGAAGATTCATTTCTTAGCTGCGCAGCACGAACTTTTAAAAACTAAACAATAAAATGAAGATGTCGGGGCAGAAAAAGTTTGAGAAGCCGGCAAAGAAGCTGGGAGGAACTTCCGGTGCTGGCTCCCGTCCCTTGGAGCCGGCTGTCACTCAACAGGAGAGTGATCTTCTGCGCCCTCTGCTGGAGCAAATGCAAAAAATCAAACATTAACAAGCATGAAAAGTGTTCTACAATTAAATGATACAGCCAAGAAGATGGAGGAAATCATGCAAAAATGCCTGGTCACATCAGAAGATACTCAAAAGGTCAAGAAAAAGGTGGATAAAATGGAAAAACATCAAGAAATGCAAGATAAAAATCTATTGATGCTTCAAATGGAAAAATCAAATTTGACTCTCCGGTTTCAGGGCATAAAAGAACTGGAAAAAGAAGATCTCCGAAGTATTTTAGCGGAAGCCTTGGCAACACTCAACGGCTGGGAAGCGGATAAAATAAGCGAGGAAATGGATCTGGTTTACAGAGCCTATTCCAACTTTACAAGATTGAATAACCTGCCGACCGAAGTGGTGGCCACGTTTAAGAAACAGAAAGCTCGGGATCAAATATTGAAAGCTTCTTCTTCAACGCCTATGAAGATCGGAGAGCAGACAGGATTTTGAAAGATGTTCCATTTGAAATTCGAATGAAAAGGAAAGCATACAAAGGATTGACCTTATTCTTGCAAAACCATCAATTTAGTTATCGCTGGTTGATTCCAGAAGGACTCACCTTCAAGTTTAAGGACAAAAGGGAGAAGATTGACTCCATTTTCAAAGCTTAAGACTTTTTGAAGAGACACGCCAGCTCGGAGGAGGCAGCACTCGCTAAATGGGAAGAATTGGACAGTGACAGAGACAGTGGCTTGGAAGGGGAAGTCAAGACTCTGGAAGATGAAGGAGTGGGAAAAGGATAATCATATAATCTGAGAGACATCAAAGGGAGGCAGCCCAGACCATGAAGACCGATTCGGAACGCGCAAGAAAAGACTTTATTAACAACAATCCAAAAGGGCACTACTAATGTACTAACAGTTATTGTTTTTTTTACAGGTAAAGATGAAAGACGATAGACAACTCACAGAAGAAGCCAAAAAAAGATTTGTTTAATACTAACAAAAGATTAACATACTAATGAAAGCATCACCCAACCTTTTCTTAATCCCTCTATATACCCTCCCTCTTTCTGATATTGAAAGCATAAATTCTCTCCTTTTTAGGAGAGTCAATAAAAAAAGAAAGAAAGAAATCCTATGCAGCAGATATTGAGGTAACTAAATAGAAGAGGTTGTCAAAGCCCAATGGTGAGGGTGGGAAATTACTGACCCCAGCCCCAATTTTCTAACTCCTGAAGAACTGAGGAGTGGGAGAAAAAAAAAACTACTTCCACATAGTGATGCAATATGGTCATCACCATAGAGATTAGGGGAGGTAGCCTAGAGAGAGGGTCCCCAACCTTTTTGAACCTGCAGGTAGCTCTGGAATTCTGACGTAGGGAGGTGGGTACAACTATAAAATGGCTGCCATAGGAGGGGGAGCCAACCACAAAATCAATGCCAGCCAAGGTGGAGGCAACAGCAAAGTGTCAGGGAGTGAGGTTATAGACACCTTTGATAGTAACTCCTCAACATTTTGGTCAGAATCCGGCTCGCAAGAGACAGCCCCAGCGTGGCGATTGCGGGCCGCGTTTGCCTCCTCGTAAGGAGGAATAGGCTTAGACTGCGGTGCCGTGTTCATTCCAGTGGGGGGCGGAGCCTGGGCAGCCTTAAAGGCTGGCTCTGTTTGTTCCTCCTGTCAGTCGTTGCCTCGTGCTCGGAGAGAAAGGAGCACAAGGCAGTTAAGGAGCCTTTGTAGGCTTGGGGCCTGGGCGGTGGATCTCACCAGCCTCAGGACAAGCACAGCGACGGGGACGACAGCCTGAAGAAACAGAACTATGGCTGTGGCGCACTCTGCATCAGTGTCAAAGGCTGCTGGGCTGCTTGGGGCATTTCCAGCCGCTTTTAGTGAAGGAAAAAGCAGGAAGGAACTCTCCTGTGGTGTGGGGTGAATTGGGAGGTGCTCTGGGTATAGGGGCAGTTGGTGAGGCTGCCTGGGGCCCCAGTTTTTCCCCTTCTATTATACCCTCCCCCACTGGTAGCTCCTACAGTGGCCCGTGTGGTGGCTCAATAGCCATAAGGTCCAGTTGCCGGCTTAGCCCCCCCCCCGCCATTCCACTCTCAGGTGAACAGATTACCCTGGTACTTTGGCAGGCTAGTCCCCCTGGTGTTGTAATTTGTCCAGTTGTTCTGTTGCTGGGGAGGGCTGGCAGTTAGGTAGCCATTTTGGGAAGGTCTGTGATTGGCAGGAAGGTCTGGTACTGGTGGCCATTTTGAGAAGGTCTAATACCAGTGGCCATTATGAGAAGGTCTAATACCAGGAGGAGGTCTAATACCGGTGGCCATTTTGGGGAGGTATAATGGAACGGCAGCCATTTTAGGAGTATGCAGGGCTGCTGCTCCAGCCTCGATAAGGATCAGGCATGGCATCTAAGAAGGAGCAACAGGTAATTTTAGCTAAGCTGGCAGCATTGCAGCAGGCTAATGGGGCTGCAGCTCCTACCCCTTCTGGGACTGTGATTAGACCTAGCCAAAAAATCTCCCCTCTCCCCCCCCTTATATTAAGGGGAATGGTCTGCTGAACTGAAAAATCTGCCCCCCCCCCATATTAAGGGAAATGCCCTGCTGAAATCACACAACACGTGGGCACTTTGTTGGCAGCCAAGGCCCCCCCCCCACCTTATTGTTCACAAGGTGAAACCCCACTGAATTTAGATGACTTTAAATCTTTGGGTGGGGGAGGTGGGGAGGGCACCTCATTACGAGCTGCTCACAGTGGAAGGGACTTGGTTACAGTTCCTGTTGTATAAATGATGTTTGAGAAGGCAGCTCCTGTGTATGACAGATGCTTGGGAGGAATCTTCTGAAA